>NC_088405.1:67995166-68295166 GCF_034236695.1 Oncorhynchus nerka | reverse complement strand
ATGGTGTTCTTTGGATGCAACTCAGCATTCTTTGTCCTCCAAACACGACGAGTTGAGTTTTTACCAACAAGTTATATTTTGGTTTCATCTGACCATATGACATTCTCCCAATCTTCTTCTGGATCATCCAAATGCTCTCTAGCAAACTTCAGACGGGCCTGGACATGTACTGGCTTAAGCACGGGGACACGTCTGGCACTGCAGGATTTGAGTCCCTGACGGCGTAGTGTGTTACTGATGGTAGGCTTTGTTACTTTGGTCCCAGCTCTCTGCAGGTCATTCACTAGGTCCCCCCGTGTGGTTCTGGGATTTTTGGTTGGTTCTTGTGATCATTTTGACCCCACAGGGAGAGATCTTGCGTGGCGCCCCAGATCGAGGGAGATTATCAGTGGTCTTGTAAGTCTTCCGTTTCCTAATAATTGCTCCCACAGTTGATTTCTTCAAACCAAGCTGCTTACCTATTGCAGATTCAGTCTTCCCAGCCTGGTGCAGGTCTACAATTTTGTTTCTGGTGTCCCTTGACAGCTCTTTGGTCTTGGCCATAGTGGAGTTTGGAGTGTGACTGTTTGAGGTTGTGGACAGGTGTATTTTATACTGATAACAAGTTCAAACAGGTGCCATTAATACAGGTAACGAGTGGAGGCCAGAGGAGCCTCTTAAAGAAGAAGTTACAGGTCTGAGAGAGCCAGAAATCTTGCTTGTTTGTAGGTGACCAAATACTTATTTTCCACCATAATTTGCAAATAAATTCCTTAAAAATCCTACAATGTCATTTTCTGGATTTTTTAAATAATTTTGTCTGTCATAGTTGAAGTGTACCTATGATGAAAATTACAGGCCTCTCTCATCTTTTTGTGGGAGAACTTGCACAATTGGTGGCTGACTAAATACTTTTTTGCCCCACTGTATATGAATGAGTGATGGTACAAAACAGCATAGGCAAGATGCAGTAGATGGTTTCGAGTACAGTATATACATATGAGATGAGTAATGTAGGGTATGTAAACATAAAAGTGGCATTGTTTAAAGTGCCAATGATACATGTATTACATAAAGATGGCAAGATGCAGTAGATAGTATAGAGTATAGTATATACATATGAGATGAGTAATGTAGGGTATGTAAACATTATATTAAGTGGCATTGTTTAAAGTGGCTAGTGATACATTTTTTACATAGATTTTTCATATTAAAGTGGCTGGAGTTGAGTCAGTATGTTGGCAGCAGCCACTCAATATTAGTGGTGGCTGTTTAACATTCTGATGGCCTTGAGATGGAAGCTAATTTTCAGTCTCTTGGTCCCTGCTTTGATGCACCTGTACTGACCTCGCCTTCTGGATGATAGCGGGGTGAACAGGCAGTGGCTCGGGTGGTTTTTGTCCTTGATGATCTTTTTGTCCTTCCTGTGACATTGGATGGTGTAGGTGTCCTGGAGGGCAGGTAGTTTGCCCCCGGTGATGCGTTGTGCAGATCTCACTACCCTCTGGAAAGTCTTACTGTTGTGGGCGGAGCAGTTGCCGTACCAGGCGGTGATACTGTAAAAGTTTGTGAGTGTTTTTGGTGACAAGCCAAATTTATTCAGCCTCCTGAGGTTGAAGAGGCGCTGCTGCGCCTTCTTCACCACGCTGTTTGTGTGGGTGGACCAATTCAGTTTGTCCGTAATGTGTACGCCTTGGAACTTAAAACTTTCTACCCTCTCCACTACTGTCCTGTCGATGTGGATAGGGGGGTGCTCCCTCTGCTGTTTCCTGAAGTCCCTGATCATCTCCTTTGTTTTGTTGACGTTGAGTGTGAGGTTATTTTCCTGACACCACATTCCGAGGGCCCTCACCTCCTCCCTGTAGGCCGTCTTGTCGTTGTTGGTAATCAAGCCTACCACTGTAGTGTCGTCCGCAAACTTGATGATTGAGTTGGAGGCGTGCATGGACACGCAGTCGTGGGTGAACAGGGAGTACAGGAGAGGGCTCAGAACGCACCCTTGTGGGGCCCCAGTGTTGAGGATCAGCGGGGTGGAGATGTTGTTACCTACCCTCACCACCTGGGGGCAGCCCATCAGGAAGTTCAGGACCCAGTTGCACAGGGCGGGGTCGAGACCCAGGGTCTTGAGCTTGATGATGAGTTTGGAGGGTACTATGGTGTTAAATGCTGAGCTGTAGTCGATGAACAGCATTCTCACATAGGTCTTCCTCTTATCCAGATGGGTTAGGGTAGTGTGCAGTGTGGTTGCGATTTCGTCGTCTGTGGACCTATTGGGGCGGTAAGCAAATTGGAGTGGGTCTGTCAGGTAGGCTGGAGTTGATATGGTCCTTGACTAGTCTCTCAAAGCACTTCATGATGACCGAAGTGAGTGCTACGGGACAGTAGTCGTTTAGCTCAGTTATCTTAGCTTTCTTGGGAACAGTAACAATGGTGGCCCCCTTGAAGTATGTGGGGACAGCAGACTGGGATAAGGATTGATTGAATGTCCGTAAACACACCAGCCAGCTGGTCTGCGCATGCTCTGAGGACGCAGCTGGGGATGCCATCTGGGCCTGCAGCCTTGCGAGGGTTAACACGTTTAAATGTTTTACTCACGTCGGCTGCAGTGAAGGAGAGTCTGCAGGTTTTGGTAGCGGGCCGTGTCAGAGGCACTGTATTGTCCTCAAAGAGAGCAAAGAAGTTATTTAGTCTGTCTGGGAGCAAGACATCCTGGTCCGCAATGGGGCTGGTTTTCTTTTTGTAATCAGTGATTGACTCTAGACCCTGCCACATACCTCTTGTGTCTGAGCCGTTGAATTGCCACTCTACTTTGTCTCTATACTGACGCTTAGCTTGTTTGATTGCCTTGTGGAGGGAATAGCTACACTGTTTGTATTCTGTCATGTTTCCGGTCACCTTGCCCTGGTTAAAAGCAGTGGTTCGCACTTTCAGTTTCGCGCAAATGCTGCCATCAATCCACGGTTTCTGATTTGGGAATGTTTTAACAGTTGCTGTGGGTACGACATCGATCATCCATTCCCACACTGGCGGATTTAGGTATAGGCGACATGGGCAGCTCATTTGCACGATCAGTTTTCTATCACTCATTTGCACATCACGTCGATGATATCATGTCACCCTGTGGGACTGTTGGTCTATTAACCTTGTCGGAGTGGGCGCCCTGATTCTAGTTTGTGAGCTAGGCAAGCTACTGCCAGAGAAGGTCTCCCAATCAGAAGTATGAGATGGGAAGGGGGAGGGGGTAGGTTTACCTCAGGTAGGGGGAGCGGGGGAATCTATCAAATAGCACTCCTCTAACTTTGTACAGTACTAATGCAATGTGTGAAATCGTTAAGAATAATATAAAGCCAGCCTCATGAAGTGAATGAATACTTTCTGAAGGCACTGGTACCTCCTGAAACACACACACACACACACACACACACACACACACACACACACACACACACACACACACACATACACACACACACACACACACACACACGCACACAGTAGACTGATGCTCTTTGATATAGTACAGTACACAATACAAGGGGCATTATGATTACATGAAGCCATGTAGAAAATGACATAAGCAGAATGCAAATGAGTGGTAATATTTGTTCTGCATGGTTGACTGGCTAAAGCTTAACCATGAGCTAACAAAAACCATAAGATAACATGTGTTGGTACTAAAGTGAATGCAGCATGTGCATGCATGCATCTCCTCCCAAGTGGAGGACAACCCTATACCTCCACTGTGTTTAGCTCCTTCGTGGAATGGCTGCTGTGGCAATAGCAAGTGTATGTCTGTGTTAGCGCCGGGGGAAGGATGACGTGATGGAGTATGCACTATGCAGGACGTGCTGTGATTGAGGATGTTCATCTGTCATTACTGTCCTGCCCTTAATGGAGTCTACATCCAACACAGCATTAACCTTGTGTGTGTGAGAGGGAGAGAGACAGTGAGAGAGAGAGTGTGTGAGAGAGTATGTGAGAGAGCGTGTGAGAGAGAGTGAGAGAGTGAGTGAGAGAGAGTGTGTGTGAGAGAGAGAATGTTGCAGTTTCTTGCAATTCTACACATTTTGCCATGTCTTTGTGTTCTTTGATACCTGAGTGACTCAACAAAATGAATTAGGGCCACCTGGGGGCCGAGGTCCCTGGTCACGAAATCTGGCAATGATAAATACAAAATTTAGATAGCTGGTCAGCCTAACTTACCTACCTAGCTAACATGGGCTGGTTGATCAACTGGTCATTTGTGACAGGTTATAAATAGCTCTCTAATGTCTGTCAGTGAATGACATAACAAGAGGGAAACTGCCCATTATATTAAATTGAAAGACTGACTGAGTCCCTTTTTGTAAAAGTAGGGACCCACGATCTGTATTGACCCCGTTCTGGCTCTGGATCCAGACCGCAGCCAGCCTATTGAGTATGGCAGCACTAGATCTTGAATGAATGGAGAAAGCAACTGCTCCTAGCTCATACTATAGAAGAAGAACTGAATGGAACAGTTGGTTGAGCTGCTAGCTGACAAAAGGGAAACTTACATTGTTGGGGTTCTTTGACTCTTTTCCCATGGCAGGTATTATTCTGAACCCTTGCTCTCAGTCTCCTCTTATTATGCTAATGTAACCTGCCACAATGTAAAGTCTTGTAGCGTATCATTAATTCACATTGGTCGAGAGCCAACGTAGTAAAGAGCAGAGTAGTACAAAGAATGTGAGTGCGGGGCGAGGAAACTCAGGGCTTGATTGATCAGCATGCCTCTGACCCTCTACAGGGCAGTCAGAGGAAGAGCTATGGTGCTGTTTGAAAGGCCTGCCTGGCTGGCTGGCTAGATGACTGGCTCTAGGGCCGGGAGACACTTGCTCTCAGCACACTTATTGTACACTGTGGACCCTGCCAGGTGTGTAATACTGCAGGGCACCAAGGACCGGGCTCTCTAGGAGACTTGGTCAGCATGGCCAAGCTTTTGTATTACATCTAGCTCAGTTGGTTTAGTCAGACTCAAATGTACTCCCCTGGGTTACTTTAACATATATTCACACGTGTGTTTGATGATACAGATTAGGGATCATCAGATTGTTTTCATCACGTTTGAGATAATTTGTCATGCATTCATGCCATGCTTTAGAGCCTGGGCCTTTAGATCTATGGTGTATTTTCTGTGAAGTAGCAAGCAGACTAGAGGCAGTGTAGAAGAAGTCTCTGATGGCTGCTTGTACATACTGTAGCTGTAGAGACAAAGCACCACCACCTGCAGGCTCCAATGACAGGTTTCAGCAGCAGCATGTCTCTAACCCCTCTCCTCGCCTTAGCTCACCTCTGTGTCTTCACTCCGAGCTGTAAAACATTTTTCTAATCAAGGTTTAATTAGTGAAGGAAAGCTTTGCACTTCCCTCTCAACGATCGGCGGAGTCAAAATCAGAGCTGTTAAACTGTCATGCCTGCCTGCGGCGCATGTAATGGGTAAAGTTAAGGGGGCTCAGGGTGGTGGTGATACAGCCAATGCACCAGCATATGTTGGCATATGTGGCAGCTCTGCTCTGCCTTGAATTCTCACTCAGAAAAACAATTACAGAAAGCACTGCAGGGGTGTTCTCATTCTCACTATCCACACTCATGTGGAATTGATTCCTATGCTTCTTTCAAACTGTTATTTCAATTGACTCAGTGGTGGACTGTTTTTATGGGCAACCAACCTAATCCAACATTGTATGTGTGTGAGAGTGTGAGGCCGGTGAAGTGGGCTGTAGTCTGTAGTCTTTCTTTGGTTAAAGACCCAGATGAAACAATGCGACAGATACAGTTGCTCTGTGGCTGAGGCTAATGCTCACTGAACGCCAGTGAAACTTTGTTAAATGCAAAGTAGCCTGACATTTAAGGAACTTGGACTGTATGTAATGGAGCTGTGGCCTTCTGAAGCTCCTCTACTCCTCTCCTCCCCCTCTGTCAGGACAAAGCAATGAAACACCCTCCTTCTCCTTTCCACTCTCCCTCTCCTTCTTCCTCTCACCGACATGAAAAACAGCTTTCACGCAGCTCTCTGTCTACTGTATGAACAATAGTGTGCTGGGTCTGGGCTATTTGGTCACAGTTTTAAAAAGAGATGAGGAAGAAAATAAGTTATGGGGGACTTCACATTGAACATAAAGTACAGTCTTTGTAGTGTAAGTTGAAATACATTACAGGGCATTTTCCACACTCACTCTTTTATATTATACCAGTTTTTGCCAGTCAAGGTTAGTCTAAGAATTGACACGGTGACTCACAATGGCCTGTCCAACAGGATGGTAAAAGATACAATACCCTGTAGCTGTACTCATGGAACAACTGCATTGAGTGAACCCATTGCTCTCCTCTCGAAGGTTAACACCCTGAGGCCATTAGCCTTAGGGCTTTAAAAAAAACTTGGCTCCCTTCAAGCCAACTCAATTTGTGACCCGAAACACGCAGCCAGGGCAACTCATGACAACGACCCGAAACACGCAGCCAGGGCAACTAAGGAGTGGCTCCGTAAGAAGCATCTCAATATTTTATTGAAGGGGGGCGGACTTCTCTCAAAGACACGATAAAAGTGTTGTAAAATGCCATAATATGCTTTTAAAATCGTTTGTAAAATGGGCCTAGATTGGACTCCCTTCCGCGGTGTGGCAGGGCGAAAGGGCCCAAGCCAGCAGAGGAGAAAGGGATATACTGCTTTAGTGAGAAAGGTGATATAACAGTGTAACAGGATGGAACTGTCTTGGCCTGTTTGGTTCCCAGGTGTGCCTTGTAATTAAGGGCATGCCCAAGAAATATATGCTTGTCTGTTTCATTCATTCAGCGGATCCCCTTAGGAGTGTACAGGCTGGCGTGCCTTGGGAGGATGGGATCAGTGACCATGGTATAATCCAAATTCTACTGGAACCGAATCGTAAGAGTTTTTTAGCGCAAGAAGTGCCCCTCCACTGGCAGCTGTTCTCCTTCTCCCTTGGCACTCTTTCCTCAGTTTTATTTGATTGGTATGTACTTTAAAAAAAACATTTTTTAAGAGGGATTGGTATGTATTTATTGTGTGTTTGCCAGCGATGATAGGAATGTAAGTATTATGTAATACCTTGACGTGCTTATGAGTACTTGTGCTGACGCTGAAACTGAGATGATATAACCATGTTTTGCTTGTTGTCAGCAGTGTCCCTGAAGCGCTAGGCACTGAGAATGCCGTGTTTGAACGTACCTGAATTCTCTTATAGAAAATCAAATGTATTTTGGTATCATGACATCTGACTGGTTATTCCCATGCTCCACTCCTTTATGTAAAGAACCTGTTTTAGATTAGTCCAGGGGACCTCACCTTGCTTATAAAGAATAGGTGGCGTAGTATCGACTACACATCTTATTTCTGGCTAATTCCCCCACGTTACAACATTGTTCTCTTCCCCCTGTCCGCAAGCCACCACCAGGCCATCTATCACTGCAGTAAAGATGTAGGAAGTGCCAAGAGAAAGAATCAAGGACAAGGATGATGGTGATTTCTACAGCAACTATTTCACAGGCCTTATAGTGCTTAATTTCATCCATATTTCAGAACAGTAGTTACCTGGTATGGAAATAATTTTGCTAAGATTGAGCGGCTAAATACAGTTTGTAATACGTATTATTTGATACGGTTCATTATGTATTCATATACTTAGTTGTACTGTGGCCTACTGTATCCATTCACATGTGCAGCAACTAGTCCCAGCAGCAGTTTCTGTATCACTATCAATGGTCCTTGTAATCAGATTGCTTCTCTGCTCAAGTGTCATCCCTAGACTCAAGCGGCGTGGTATGTAGAAGGTTTCCATCACTGACTTGACCTTATCAGCAGACATTAATAATTGCTCAGCCTGTACATGTGGTGCAGAGACCTCCTGCCCACTTGACTGTGCTAATGCTTTATGAAAGCACAGAGAAAATACACCCAGAGTAATTTGATCTGACTGTCTCTGCAAAAAGTTCATTAAAGCCTATGACCCCACCATCTCCTTCTCTTTCTAATATCCCTCCATCAGCTCCTCTAACCACTCTACACTGCCCTCTATACCACACTCTATACTAGAGGTCGACCGATTATGATTTTTCAACGCCGATACCGATACCGATTATTGGAGGAGCAAAAAAGCCGATACCAATTAATCGGACGATTTTTTTTACATTTATTTGTAATAATGACAATTACAACAATACTGAATGAACACTTATTTTAACTTAATATAATACATCAATAAAATCAATTTAGCCTCAAGTAAATAATGAAACATGTTCAATTTGGTTTAAATAATGCAAAAACAAAGTGTTGGCGAAGAAAGTAAAAGTGCAATATGTGCCATGTAAGAAAGCTAACGTTTCAGTTCCTTGCTCAGATCATGAGAACATATGAAAGCTGGTGGTTCCTTTTAACATGAGTCTTCAATATTCCCAGGTAAGAGGTTTTAGGTTGTATTTATTATAGGAATTATATGACTATTTCCCTCTATACCATTTGTATTTCATTAACCTTTGACTATTGGATGTTCTTATAGGCACTTTAGTATTGCCAGTGTAACAGCATAGCTTCCGTCCCTCTCCTCGCTCCTCCCTGGGTTCGAACCAGGAACACAACGACAACAGCCACCCTCGAACCACTGCAAGGCTCAGAGCGAGTGACGTTTGAAACGCTATTAGCGCGCACTAACTAGCTAGCCATTTCACTTCGGTTACACCAGCCTCATCTCAGGAGTTGATAGGCTTGAAGTCATAAAGAGCGCAATGCTTGACGCACAACGAAGAGCTGTTGGAAAAACGCACGAAAGTGCTGTTTGAATTAATGTTTACACGCCTGCTTCTGCCTACCACCGCTCAGTCAGTACTTAGATACTTGTATATGTCACGGTTTTCTTCTATCTCCTCCTCTGACGAAGAGGTGTAGCAAGGATCAGACCAAAATGCAGCGTGGTAATTTTCATACATGTTTAATAACGAATAAACACGAACAATACAAAAACAACAAACGAAAACCGAAACAGCCTATACTGGTACACAGTAACACAGAGACAGGAACAATCACCCACGAAACACTCAAAGAATATGGCTGCCTAAATATGGTTCCCAATCAGAGACAACGATAAACACCTGCCTCTGATTGAGAACCACTCCAGACAGCCATAGACTATGCTAGATACCCCCACTAAGCCACAAACCCAATACCTAACAAAACCCCAAGACAAAACACACCACATAAAAAACCCATGTCACACCCTGGCCTGACCAAAATAATAAAGTAAACACAAAATACTAAGACCAGGGCGTGACAGTATGCTTGTATGCTCAGTCAGATTATACACAACGCAGGACACGCTAGATAATATCTAGTAATATCATCAACCATGTGTAGTTAACTAGTGATTATGATTGATTGTTTTTTATAAGATAAGTTTAATGCTAGCTAGCAACTTACCTTAGCTTACTGCATTCGCGTAACAGGCAGTCTCCTTGTGGAGTGCAACGAGAGAGAGGCGGGTCGTTATTGCGTTGGACTAACTGTAAGGTTGCAAGATTGGGTCCCCAGAGCTGACAAGGTGAAAATCTGTCGTTCTGCCCCTGAATGGGGCAGTTAACCCACCGTTCCTAGGCCGTCGTTGAAAATAAGAATGTGTTCTTAACTGACTTGCCTAGTTAAATAATATATATATATATAAAAGAAATCGGCGCCCAAAAATACCGATTTCCGATTGTTATGAAAACTTGAAATCGGCCTTAATTAATCGGCCATTCCGATTAATCGGTTGACCTCTACTATCCACCCCCTCTCCACCCCGCTATCCCCCCTCAGGTCTAGTGAAACCTACATAATTACAGTAATAAAGACTTGAAATACACTCACTTTCTTTTTCCAGAGCTGAAAGACGCAAGAACATCCAAAATTGACGAGAGTAGCATTTTCTGAACTAAACTGAACAAGATGCACCTCCAACAACAACACATAAAACCACACATAATTCTGCTAAAAAACAATTACAATTTCTCTCAACCAGTGGCATATGGACTTTTTAGGTGAACGCTGATGGCGCCCTGTGATAAGCAGTGCCCACTTTGTAAAAGGCCCGGGCGCAAAATATGTTGCTTGGCCATTCTCAGCGCGTCTCTCCAGAGTGCTGTTGGAGAGACGAATCGCTGCAGTGGTCCACCAACGTTCTTTCATGTAGCAGATATTGGATATGGTAGAAAGAGTATGTGGCCTTTTCTGTAGCCTACAGGCTGGAGATAAAATGTATGACAATGTAATGAGACGGACACTTTTAACATCATGCAGGTTTCTCTGATCAAATAGCCTAACATTATGGAATGGACAATCACAACTGTTGTCCAGTAGTTTCACCCCATTGTCATGATCAGTGGTTTGTATCCGTACATTTTTGACAAGCTGATAATAGCAGAATATAAAATACTTCTGCATTTCCCGCTTTGTAAACACATTGCAAATAGTCTCAGGATAACTCCTGATAAAGTTGGGTAGCTGATATTTAGAGCTTGAATAGCCAAATTGATTAGTCACAGGAATCAGGACTAATAAAGCCAATGCAATGGCCTATTTTACAAAGGTTGGGCCTAAAACATGGATGGGCATTCCAAAAGTCCCTTGCAGGCTGACATGGTAACCTACACTGCAGTAAGCCAACATCTTGTTTTGGTGTTTTACAAATGGTAGTCTTACCACATAGATGGGCATTCATAAAATAACATTTCAGTCAACACTGTAGGCTACACCTCAGTAAACACGGACCGACGCCAACGCCTTTTGGATGTCTTTTTTTGGTGCAGTACTGACCGGCCTTGATTTCCACATCCGTGGACATTGGTGTTTGGTGCGGTTCAGACCGGCCTTGATTTCCACATCCGTAGACATTGGTGTTTGGTGCGGTTCAGACCGACCTTGATTTTAACATCCACGAACATAGATTTTTGCTCGGTCCGGACCAGAAATACAAAACCAGAAATTAGCCTGATTTCAACATCCAGAAAAATACATTATTTCAACATCTAGAAAATACGTATTTTCAACATCCGGAAAGTAAGTATTTTTCTACTTTCATTCAGAACCGAAAATTAACCTGATTTCAACTTCCGGAAAATAGGTATTTTTAACATCCAGAAAAGATGCCTTTTCAACATCCTGGAAATACATTTTCACCTTTCATTCAGAACCTAAATTGAACCTAACTTCAACGTCTGGAAAATACATAGATTACTTGTAGTTTTTCAGGTTGTCTGTCTGTATTTTTTTTGTAATGACTTGGTGCTGCCTATCTTGGCCAGGGCGCTCTTGAAAAAAGAGATTTTAATCTCAATGAGCCCTTCCTGGTTAAATAAAGGTTAAATAAATGAAATAAAATACATATTTTTTATGTCTTTTCAATTTCATTTTTCTTACTGGGGCTATTCTTTTTTTTTCTCCACATGGGCAGTCTAGCAATTAAAAACTTATAGGCCTATACAAAGCATATCATATCAAATTACCTTAACAGGACAGAGTTAATACGCTGCCCTTCAATAAAGCGTTCATTTTGTTGCTGCAGGGCTGTCACTTGTGTAAATGAGTCCAAGGGGACTCTTAACAGTGGCAGGATAGATTAACTGTGTAAACCAAGTAATGAGATGGTCTTCACATGAAGCTCAGTACCCTCTCTCTAGACCAGACTGGGAAATTCTTCACTGCATGGCTAGGCTACACCTCTTTACCATCAAATCAAATGCATTCTCTAATAAATTAAAACAACAGGAGGCTTACCCTCCATGACCAAATCGATAGTGTCCTCTTTCCGCTGACAGCGTAATCAGCTGTACTGCCTGACCAAACAAAATAAAACGGGACCGTTCTGCTGTAGCAGCATCTTTTCCCTCTGACCTTGCCTAAGCCAATAAAAGCCTCCCCTCCTCCTGTCCTCCACCTCCCTCCATCCCGCCATCCACTTTTTACAGTCTCATTAGGAGCACACAGCCAGCAAGACAGAACCAGACAACACACGTCATTAATACCTAGATCATTGCCTCTATTGATGGAACTGCCCATCCAAAGGAGGTGGTATTAATAGAGGAATGGGCGGCCAGGTGAGGTAGTGTAATGATTCTGCTAGACACAGACACCAATAAGAAATACAATAGAAGCAGTTGCAGGAAAGTCAGAGCCTCTATAGGTCGTTATCAATAAAACGTCACAATAAAGTGCAGAGTGTTCAATTTGGCTGCTTGGGGGCAAGGAGACACTCACCTCTGCAAAACCATTGACAACTACGTGCTGTTTTCATGGCGATTGTCTGACTATATTTCTCTGGTGTACTCAGATACCAAGATATAACTAATCTGACTGTGTAGAATCGATATGGGCATTGCACTCTCAATACAGGGAGTGCTTTTTCACTCTGTTGCCTTTAGGAAACCAATAGCTGTTGGAAACTCTAAAATCCAATCTGGCTTTATTGCCGTCACAGTAGGCCAGTTAAGTGATTGCTTAAGTGGGTGCTTATTTTGGTTTTTGTTGCCTTTGAATTAATTTCACACTTAAGATGCCTTTATTAATACTGTATGTATGCTATATACTGTATACTGACTGTAGATAAACAATCTTGGCTGTCCTGCCTTGAAAGCAACGCTTGACCTGAGCACTGACCTGAGACATTTTTGAATAATATTTAATTAACTACCATTAAGATGCAAAGATATGGCTCACAATGAGCCTAATATAAAATATATCTCTCCTCTGTTGTGTTTATCTTTTCTCTGTACCTCAGGGACATTAAAGCAAGGTGTGATGGATTAAGATTCCATTAATGCGATTGGCCTTCCTCCGAGTCGGCCAGGCAGATAAAAAAAAATCGAAGGAGGGTTTAGTAGGCGATAAAAGATGTTTACTCATCCTCCCTCCCGCCCTGCGTGCAAACCTGTGTTTGTTTACATTGTGTCTGCTTGTATTACAGCCTCTCTGCCTTGTTCTGCTCCAATTAATTACAACAACAGCTTCAATTAGACCTGTCTGTAATCTCACTGCCATGAAACGGATTGCCACAGGTAGAGAACACACTCCACCGTAATGATGCCGCATCCTGTTGGGAGGGGGGTAGAGGGAGAGGGAGACAGAGTGGGATCTATTTTAACAAACCTAACACAATGGTAAATCTAAGCTGTTGGGAGGGAGGGAGGGAGCTCTATTTTAACAACCTAACACAATGGTAAATCTAAGGGCTCTATTTTAACAAACCTAACACAATGGTAAATCTAAGGGTTCTATTTTAACAACCTAACACAATGGTAAATCTAAGGGCTCTATTTTAACAACCTAACACAATGGTAAATCTAAGGGCTCTATTTTAACAACCTAACACAATGGTAAATCTAAGGGCTCTATTTTAACAACCTAACACAATGGTAAATCTAAGGGCTCTATTTTAACAACCTAACACAATGGTAAATCTAAGGGCTCTATTTTAACAAACTTAACACAATGGTAAATCTAAGGGCTCTATTTTAACAAACCTAACACAATGGTAAATCTAAGCGCAGGCGGTAGAGCTATAGGTTCAGGCATGTGTCAGAAATATTTGAACTATTTTCACTATCACAATTATCAGTGCACTTGCTGGCGTTGGTGCGAAAGGGCTGGGTTTTGATGAAACAAATAGTTGTGGATATATCGAGGCTCAATCAATTGAATTTACCACAGGTGGACTGCAATCAAGTTGTAAAAACTTGATTGGAAAAATCTCAAGGATGATAAATCTCAAGGATGATAGATGGAAACAAGATGCACCTGAGCTCAATTTCGAGTCTCATAGCAAAGGGTCTGAATACTTATGTGAATAAGGAATTTCTGTGGGGGTATTTCATTATGGGGTATTGTGTGCCTAATAAATACAAATACAAACAGATGTCTGTTTTCCAGCATTTATCAGGATTTTAGTAGACTACCCACCCCCACCACACACACACATCTTACAAACACGCACACACACACACACACACACACACACACACACACACACACACACACACACACACACACACACACACACACACACACACACACACACACACACACACACACACACACAATTCTAGATTAGTGCTGCTAGGGCTTCCAGTCTCTCTGGCTTAATTAAGAGAACGAGGCACTAAACAGTTATTATTTTGTAGATTTGTGGCACAAAAGATCTCCAAACGTTGACAACCAAACAAAATTCAATATCACTTTTGCATTACAGTAAAAAGCCTATTAACTTGTCGACAAGTTAACAAATTATATGTTGGATTCACGTCTCCAAATTAACCAAAAATAAAAGCTAAAGAAAAGGATTAAGCCAGTAGCTCAGATGAAACTCTCCAAGAATTTGTTAAATGTTAATATTTTGTAGCGTTGTTAACCAAACACAATTCAATATTACTTTTGTAAAACAGTAAATAACTTAAAATTAAGGCTATCTTACAAAGTGACGTAACAATATTTATTCAACCTTAAAATGACTAACAAATCCATCGCCACATTTGGGGGTTACTGTAAATAAACGTCTTCTTATGTAATCATAGAAAGCGTGCATGTTCAAGATAGCACGCAAAAGTCGCACATCTGTGGAGATCTTCACAGTTGCTATAATAATATGCACGGTGTACTTTTAACAAATTAAGCAACAAAATAAGTTGTTGTATAAATACAAACTATCTGACATTCTATTCCCATTTGAACTTTGTTGTGCTTTTAAATGGTTGAAAGCGCAGTGATGACACATTTAGATGACAACTTTAGATGACAACCAAAAATCAGACGTTGTTTTTCCATTGGAATGTGGATGTGCTTTTATGTGATAACCCATTCGGAATTCAACAAACGTTTGAATTCCAAATGTATTTTTGAGTGGGTGAATAAAGGTCGAAATCTCATTGATCAACGTCTCAACCAAATATTACACAAATGTCAATGTTGAAATGACATGGTTTGCACATTGGGCTATGACACATCAAGCCTTGTACATTATAGATAATCACATTCTTCAATAGTTACATAGCTTCCATAAGACGTAGGATCTTAATAAATGTTTCCAAATGCTAGTTTGACCACTTAGTTTTATTGCTTGAATTGTTGAACATGCCATTTTATTGTACAATAATACAGGTGTAGCAATAACCACATATAAAAGCCTATGAAGGAGAGTTTGTAGTGCCACAAACCCTGTTCGGTAGAGATGTTAGCCTTATTATGTGTGTTTAAGATGCCGTTTCCTCCTGTGAAAGTCCTGCTGTACACTCTTAGAAAAAAGGGTTATTCAGCTGTCCCCATAGGATAACCCTTTTTGGTTCCATGTAGAACCCTCTGTGATAAAGGTTGTACATGGAAACAAAAACAGTTCTAATTGGATACAAAAGAGTTCTACCTAGAACCAACAAGGGTTTTTCAAAGGGTTCTCCTATGGCGACAGCCCAAGAACCCTTTAAGGTTTTAAATAGCACTTTTTTAAAAAGAATGTCATGTAGCTGTAACATGTTCCACAAGGTAAACTAGGGCTTGTGACGGTATGGGGCTTGCGAACCTGGGAGCAACTGTGTTACAAGGCACTCTATGCCTAGGGTACCTCATTCCTGTGTACATCATTTGTACCAATAGAAATCTTGTGTGTGTTGTCTCAGGAACTGTGTGTGTGTGATGGTGTGTGTGTGTGTTGTCTTAGTATAAGTGCATTTTCACTGCTGTTGACTCTAGTCTACCTGACTCACCCAGGGTCCCATGATGATATGTTTAGATGCCCGGGGAATAATAATATTCTCCTCTAATTGCCCTCAGCTTTCTCCATGTTAATTCTTTAAGGTCAGAGAGGTCAGGAGCATTTGTTATTTTCATCCTATTCCTCCAACCATAGAGAGAGAGGGAGTGAGAGAGGAAAAGAGAAAGAGAGCGAGAATGTGTGCGTGTGAGAGAGCGAGAGCAACGGAGCGAGAGAGCGAAGGAGGGAGAGAGCGAGAGAGAGAGAGTGGTCATCTCCATCCTTATTAGACTCCTGCGATCATCTGATGATTAATATTCATCAGTTGGACAAGCCAGAGCACCAGCCAGCCAGGTACCGTACTGACTGCTTAGAAACGATTCTACCTGGGCCTACATGGTGTATACATTATTGAAATCAACTGAGAAGTCGAAGGACATAATGCTCCCCCACACATGTTGTGTCATCATGGGATGTTAATTGCTTAATTCACTCAGGAACCACACCTGTGTGGAACCACCTGCTTTCAATACAATTTAAATCCCTCATTATTTTGGCAGTTACCTGTATATAGACAGTATATAGAGAGAGAGAGCAGGCCAGTCTGCCATGTCCACGGCCTACCGTGATTAATGGAAGGTGACTCCACAGAGCAGAAAAAGAGAGATGTCAGAGGAGAGAGAGACAAACAGACATGGCATCCACCAGCTCCATATTAACCTCCACTGCAGCACAGATGACAGCAACAACATCAATGACAGAGAAAGAAAAGCCACATTCAACCATGTCAGTACAGCGAGCAACCAGGTAGAAAAAGGTAGTGGAGTTGATTATGAAATATGATGTGCCCTTGTAGTGGGTTTATGTTGCAATGAAATCTCGGAAACTCAGAGCTAAAATCTTGCGTAATTGCATCGGATGGTCTATTTGTATTTGTATTTATTATGGATCCCCATCAGCTGCTGCCAAGGCAGCATCTACTCTTCCTGGGGTCCAGCAAATTAAGGCAGTTATACAATTTAAACATTACAATACATTCATAACAGCTTTCACAACACACTTTGTGAGTGCCCTCTGACCCCTACTCCACTACCACATATCTACAACACAAAACTCATGTGTACGTCTGTATAGTACATACTGTATGTTATTATGTGTGTGTCTGCATGTGTCTGTGCCTATGTTTGTGTTGCTTCACAGTCCCGCTGTTCCATAAGGTACATTTGTATCAGTTTTTTAATCACATTTTACTGCTTGCATCTGTTACTTGATGTGGAATAGAGTTCTATGTACAGTAGTCATGGCTCCATGTAGTACTGTTTGCCTCCCATAGTCTGTTCTGGACTTGGGGTCTGTGAAGAAACCTCTGGTGGAATGTCTTGTGGGGTATGCATGGGTGTCTGAGCTGTGTGCCAGTAGTTCAAATAGACAGCTCGGTGCATTCAACATGTCAATACCTCTCACAAATACAAGTAGTGATGAAGTCAATCTCTCTTCCACTTTGAGCCAGGAGAGATTGACATTCATATTATTAATGTTAGCTCTCTGTGTACATCCAAGGGCCAGTCATGCTGCCCTGTTCTGAGCCTATTGCAATTTTCCTAAATCCCTCTTTGTGGCACCTGACCACACGACTGACCAGTAGTCCAGGTGCAACAAAACTAGGGCCTGTAGGACCTGCCTTGTTGATAGTGCTGTTAAGGAGTTAGAGTAACGCTTTATTATGGACTCCCCATCTCAGCTACACTGTTGTATCAATATGTTTTGACCATGACAGTTTACAATCCAGGGTTACTCCAACCAGTTTAGTCACCTCAATTTGCTCAATTTTTACATGATTTATTACAAGATTTAGTTGAGGTTGAGGGTTTAGTGAATGATTTGTCCCAAATACAATGCTTTTACTTTTAAATATATTTAGGACTAATTTATTCCTTGCCACTCACTCTAATTCCTGATTCTGCCTGGATTATGTTGGAGAGGATTCCATTAAATAACACCTTCTGTGTTCTGTTAGACAGGTAACTCTTTATCCACAATATAGCAGGGGTCCAAAGCCATAACACATACATTTTTCCAGCAGCAGACTATGATCGATAATGTCAAAAGCCGCACTGAAGTCTAACAAAGCAGCCCCCATGATATTTTATCAATTTCTCTCAGCCAATCATCAGTCATTTGTATATGTGCTGTGCTTGTTGAATGTCCCTCGCTATAAGTGTGCTGAAAGTCTGTTTTCAATCTGTTTACTGTAAAATGGCATTGTATCTGGTCAAACACCATTTTTTCCAAAACTTTACTAAGGGTTGGTAACAGGCTGATTGGTCAGCTATTGGAGGCTAGTAAAGGGGGCTTTATTATTCTTAGGTAGTGGAATGACTTTTGCTTCCCTCCAGGCCTGAGGGCACAAACTTTCTAGTAGGCTTAAATTGAAGATATGGCAAATAGGAGAGGCAATATTGTCCGCTATTATCCTCAGTAAAAGTTGTCAGACCCCGGTGGTTTGTCATTGTTGATAGACAGCAATCATGTTTTCACCTCTTCAACACTCACTTTACAGAATTCAACATTACAGTGCTTGTCTTTCATAATTTTTGTCAGATATACTATACTGTATGTGTAGTGTCAGCGCTGGTTGCTGGCATGTCATGCCTAAGTTTGCTAACCTTGCCAATGAAACAATCATTAAAGTAGTTATCAGTCGGTTTTGTGATGAATGAGCCATCTAATGAATGATGGAGCTGAGTTTGCCTTTTTCCCCAAAATGTAATTTAACGTGCTCCAAAGCTTTTTAATGGCATTATTTATGTCATTATCTTTGTTTTATAGTGTAGTTTCTTCTTTTTATTCAGTTTTGTCACGTGATTTATCAATTTGCAGTACGTTTGCCAATCGGTTGTGCAGCAAGTCTTATTTGCCATTCATTTTGCCTCATCCCTCTCAACCATACAATACATTCCACATTCCATTGCTTAATGATTCCATT
This sequence comes from Oncorhynchus nerka, assembly GCF_034236695.1. Lineage (NCBI taxonomy): Eukaryota > Metazoa > Chordata > Actinopteri > Salmoniformes > Salmonidae > Oncorhynchus > Oncorhynchus nerka. The sequence continues at coordinate 68,276,464 of NC_088405.1, read as the reverse complement.
CCATTTCTTAGGGATTTAACAGTTTTTACAGTCATTTTTTGAATGGGTACATACTTACTAGTAACTGGGATAAGCAATTTCATAAATGTATTAAGTGCGCTCCTCATTACACACCAGGGACCAGCAAATACTATTTACATCAAGAACATAGGAATCACTACAAAACGTATTTCATGACCTCTTATACACTATATTAGGCCCAGCCTTTGGAACTTTGGTTTTCCTAGATAAGGCTAATATATTGTGATCACTACAGCCAATGGCTCTTGATTCTGCTTTCAAGCTCATTTCTGCAGCATTAGTAAAGATGTGATCAATACATGTTGATGATTTCATTCCTGTGCTGTTTGTAACTTCACTGGTAGGTTGACTGATAACCTGAACCAGGTTGCAGGCACTGGTTACAGTTTGAAGCTTTTTCTTGAGTGGGCAAAGTTTGGTGGGGGAAGAGGTATGACAAAAGATACTAAAGAGACTACTGAAACTAAACGGAAACAGAAACTAAACAGAAACTCTCAGCCAAAGCATGGGCCAAATGTCCCCTCCCCTTCTGAAATTCGATTAATGCGAACACCTCCGAAGTCGTGATTTGTCCAAATGATCAGCAAACAAAGTTTATCATTAGTCGTCACAACCCACAGTCTGTTGACAGACGCTACGATACCGTCCTATTTGTTACGTGTCTGTCCATGAAAAATACTTGTGTTTGATTCATGATTAGTTCATTGTTGGTTGCCTAATCACACAGAAATCTTCAGTGCGTGCTGGCCCAACCTGGTCTCAGAGAATTTCATATTATTTTGTACGCAAATCAGGGACACTCTATATAGCATATGTTATGCTTCAAATGATACAGTATGTTATGAATTACAATTCGTATTATATGTTATGAATTTGCAAACCTTCTGTCACGAAGTTCGGGCGGCATTCGGCGGCGTTCGCCGTTGTCTTGTCTTCCTTCACACCTGGTTCCAATCCCATCAATTACATGTCCTTGTCAGAGATTGTTTGATTGTATGTTATGTGCAAGCTATGTGTTGGTGTGCGACTGCTTTTGTACCCACTTATTCTTTTGTACATTTTGGTTTTCGTAGTTTTGTAAGCACTTTACACCACTGAGTAACAGTACATATGAAGATGAAAAATGTTCAGGGCTACTGTACATCTTAATGTATAAATTATTGTTGATAACAAGTCTAGGTTGGAACTGTTGCTGTTAAATACAAGCAATTATTTTCATTCTGAACTGGAATAATCTGATTGAAGCTAGATGCTTTGAGGTGAACTCAGTTCTGGGTTGCTCATTTACAGGAGGAAGTCCACAACAAAAAGGGAGATAACGTGGAGATTAGGAATAAATATATTTATTAACTGAAGTAATGTAAATACAATTGACAATGGTGTGTGTAGTCAGTAGTGTAAGTGAGTGGTTGCGTGCATTAATGTGACAATGAGGGGTGTTGAAAGGTGCCAAAGCAAACATCCACAAAAATGCCACAACCAAACTAACTGTGTCAGCATGGAGAGGGTCTCCTCAATGAATGGGGAAGAAGTGCATTTATCCTGGGACACACCCGGGTCCAGGTGTCCCATGTTGCTGAAGACCCCCCCTCCTCCCTCCCCCCCATAAAACCAGGAACCAACAAGGACCCCGGAACACCATACCAGTCACAAACAAAATACTGCCCTGGATCCTAGAGGAGCAACCGAGAGGAGCAACCACTAGGTAAATCTGAGTCACCTTCCCAGAGCCAACTTTCCCCTGAGAGCTTTCCTTCCCTAACCAACTGTCGCCACTCTTGTTGCAACTTGATTTTTGCATGCTCCAAATCCTGTTTAAATGCCAATTCCTTTTCATACAACTAGAGCATGATCGTGTAAAGTAACCGAAGCAGTTATTTCTGTTGTTCAAAAGAAAGACCACTGGTGTAACAGATGGGGCGGCCATTGTAACGAAAAGGAGACAGCGAATCTGCCCCAATGGTAACTTCAAGAATACCTCTCCATCAGATTGGCTTTCAATATCAACCTAACAGAATTTTAGGCATTTATCACTCATTTCAATCTTGTAGTGTTCAGCGATCTTGAACAGCTGTTCTTCAGTACATAATCTAACAGTTCCTCTGATGGAAAGCAAATTAACTTATCGACATTAGGCACCATAGTCACAAGTAAATACAAAAAATAAATATTGCGCTTCACCTCTGCTGAGCACACCAGACCACAAGAGAATTGACAAACACACTCTGCACCACAGAAGAAAGATGAGATATACATGGAGCTTCCCCAAAACCTACAATAACTCAACCCTAGTCTTCATGCGGATTTGCAGTGGGTAATTATGCACTGTAGCCCGCTGGCAAGGAAAGAAAAACACCCAGCAAACTGGGAGATTCGCCCCCAAGCCCCAGATGTGCCCCCAAGACAACTGCTCAGTCCACAGAAACCACACAAATAAACAAAATAACCATGACCAACATATTCCAAAGTGAAACATCGCTAAGCCTAACAGGGGGAAAAGAAAGGCTATAGCTCCAGGTAGCAAATGTCACTACCCCACCCAAATCTCCCACTGAGGTACACAGCCGATTGTCCTCAACTCCTCAGACCGATGTCCCAACAGCGAGTAGAGTAAGAGACTCCAGCCTGGGCAGGGGCCTGGAAACCTACCAATGCAGCACACAACCAACTATCCACCACAGTGGCAAGTTTACTAAAAAAACAAAGTGTTACGAGAATTATGTTCTCAATGTTCAAAACCCAAATCAATTAAACTACTCAGTCTGCCACCCAGAATTTGTAAGATACTGGTTGAATGAAACAGACGGAGGCCCAGCTATGATAGTCAAAATGTTTATTCACGAGAGCACTAGTCCGTTGTACAAAACCATTCATTTTATACTGGCTCCTTACGCACTTACATTCACACACATACAGTAGGTATCCTATGCACATACTTTCACACACAAACAGTAGGTATCCTATGCACATACTGGATCATTATCCAGCCGACAAAGATTAGGGAGACCGTGAGAAGCACTCCCTGTCCTTTCCCTAATCTCTAGCCAGGTCGGCATCAAACTTTGCTCAAACAGTCTGTGTTTAAGATACTATAAAGACATATTGTACAGATATATTGTTTTACCCTAATTCTGACTAAAACTACACACATCATTTATTATAACTTTACTGACTAAAACTACACAAAACCATCAGATAATAATTGTATGATTCTAATCAATTTCATACAGTTATAAGGTATCAGAGTGGAATTATTTCATCATTATCTTCCAACATTTAAATGACTTTAACACAGAGGCACCCAATACTGGGCCTACCAAACATTACAACTCAAAAATAACTGTAACAAAATTGCAAACAAAGCACCTACAGAGTTCTCAAACATTAACTCCACGTTTTCACCCAAACACAATACACATACTAGTTAGCCCAACGACATTGGTATTAGTCCTTCGTAATGCAAGAAATTGCTATATGCCAAAATGTCTAGGAACCAACCTTCAGATCCCGGAAGATCCCAACTTGTCACAAACCGGCTCAAAGTCCATAACAAAAAGGGAGATAACGTGGAGATTAGGAATAACAAAAAAATATTTATTAACTGAAGTAAGGTAAATACAATTAGCAATGGTGTGTGTGTGTGTAGTCAGTAATGTAAGTGAGTAGTTGCTTGCAGTAATGTGATAATGAGGGGTGTTGAAAGGTGCCAGCGCAAAACAGCCACAAAAATTCCACAACAAAACTCTAACAGTGTGTCTGCATTGAGAGAGTCTCCTCAATGAATGGGGAAGAGGTGTATTTATCCCGGGACACACCCGGCCCAGGTGTTTCCCATGTTGCTGACGACCCTCCCAGATCCGCCCACTGACATCCTATTAAGGACTACAAGAGCAAAAAGAAAGAAGTGGGAGGGTCGTCACATGCCTGACTGAGAAAGCAGTAGAAGTTCTGATCAAGTTTGGCACCACATACCTACAGTTGAAATCGGAAGCCGGTTAGGACATCTAATTTGTGCATGACACAAGTACGGTAATTTTTCCAACAATTATTTACAGACAGATTATTTCACTTATAATTCAATGTATCACAATTCCAGTGGGTCAGACGTTTATATACACTAAGTTGACTGTGCCTTTAAACAGCATGGAAAATTCCAGAATGTAATGGCTTTAGAAGCTTCTGATAGGCTAATTGACATCATTTGAATAAATTTGAGGTGTACCTGTGGATGTATTTCAAGGTCTACCTTCAAACTCAGTGCCTCTTTGCTTGACATCATGGGAAAATCAAAAGAAATCAGCCAAGACCTCAGAAAAAAATTGTAGACCTCCACAAGTCGTTCATTCTTGGGAGCAATTTTCAAACGCCTGAAGGTACCACGTTCATCTGTACAAACAATAGTACGCAAGTATAAACACCATGGGACCATGCAGCTGTCATACCACTCAGGAAAGAGACTTGTTCTGTCTCCTAGAGATGAACGTACTTTGGTGCAAAAAGTGCAAATCGGTCCCAGAACAACAGCAAAGGACCTTGTGAAGATGCTGGAGGAAACAGGTACAAAAGTATCTATATCCACAGTAATAACGAGTCCTATATCGACATAACCTGACAGGCCGCTCAGCAAGGAAGAAGCCACTGCTCCTAAACCGCCATAAAAAAAAGCCAGACTACGGTTTGCAACTGCAAATGGGGACAAAGATTGTACTTTTTGGAGAAATGTCCTCTGGTCTGATGAAACAAAAATAGAACTGTTTGGCCATAATGACCATCGTTATGCTTGGGGGGAAAGGGGGAGGCTTGCAAGCCGAAGAACACCATCCCAACTGTGGCGCACGGGGGTGGCAGCCTCATGTTGTGGGGGTGCTTTGCTGCAGGGGGGGCTGGTGGACTTCACAAAATAGATGGCATCTAGGTAAGGAAAATTACGTGGATATATTGAAGCAACATCTAAAGACATCAGTCAGGAAGCTAAAGCTTGGTAGCAAATGGGTATTCCAAATGGACAATGACCCCAAGCATTCTTGTTATGGCAAAATGGCTTAAGGACAACAAAGTCAATGTTTTGGAGTGGCCATCACAAAGCCCTGACCTCAATCCCATAGAACATTTGTTGGCACAACTGAAAAAGCGTATGCGAGCATGGAGGCTTACAAATGTGACTCAGTTACACCAGCTCTGTCAGGAGGAATGGGCCAAAATTCACCCAATTTATTGTGGGAAGCTTGTGGAAGGCTACCCAAAATGTTTGTCCCAAGTTAAACAATTTAAAGGCAATGCTACCAAATACTAATTGAGTGTTTGTAAATTTCTGACCCACTGGGAATGTGATGAAATAAATAAAAGCTGAAATAAATAATTCTCTCTATTATTCTGACATTTCACATTCTTAAGAACAAGTGGTGATCCTAACTGAACTAAGACAGGGAATGTTTACTAGGATTAAATGTCAGGAATTGCGACAAACTGAGTTTAAATGTATTTGGCTAAGGTGTATGTAAACTTCCGACTTCAACTGTATACAAGTCAACTCTGGCATACTTAAAAAAAAAACAAGTACAGAAACAGACTCAATGCTGAGCATGACCCCAGGGCTGCCCTGTCAAATACTGAGCCCAGAATAGACCTGCTTGTTGAAAACTTCAACCATCCTCACACCTCTCATTGTGTGTGTGTGTGTGTGTGTGTGTGTGTGTGTGTGTGTGTGTGTGTGTGTGTGTGTGTGTGTGTGTGTGTTTCTGGTCTACGTCTGTGTGATGTGATGATTTTATTCCAGTTCAAAATAAAAAAAAACATGAATTGCTATGTATATGGATATTTCATTCCATTTTGTTTTCGTCTATATTGCATTTGGTTAGGGCATAAGGGCAATAAAATGTACTGATATTTATGTATAGTTGCATGTTTTCATAAGCTTGGGTCCCAGGAAAGCACATAATTTCTCATTTGACTCCCAGGCTGAAAATGTTTATGAATCCCTGTGCTAGGTTGTTGCAAATTAGCTAAAAAGTTGCTAATTAGCTATAATTCTAAAGTTGTCCTTGATGAGATTCGAACTTGCAAACTTTGGGCTGCTAGACGTTCACGTTATACCCCCACACATCCACCCTACTTTAATTGTTGCCTGAAGTAACCATCTGTAACCATTCAAAATGTAACATATCATACTAATTTGAGTGTTCCAGATTTACCTTCACTATGTTACGTCTATTCTATGAGACCAGGCTTGGCTGGCCAGATACTCCCTTTAAACATTTTGCACTAATTTCCAAATGCTGTGTGTTCTTTATGTGTGAGTGTGTCAATGCCTTGGCCAATGGATTATTGGGTTTTGAATTTACAACTAAACCCTTAATTGTAGAGAGGGAATCAGTGTTGCATGATATCTGGAGAATGAAGCAGTAAACGTACTGTAATGTGATGGAGATTCTGATTGAATTCCTATGTGATCACGCCCAGACGGCATCCCCAGACGCGCCCTCAGAGCATGCGCAGACCAGCTGGCCGGTGTGTTTACGGACATATTCAATCAATCCCTATACCAGTCTGCTATTCCCACATGCTTCAAGAGGGCCACCATTGTTCCTGTTCCCAAGAAAGCTAAGGTAACTGAGCTAAACGACTACCGCCCCGTAGCACTCACTTCCGTCATCATGAAGTGCTTTGAGCAGCAGCGCCTCTTCAACCTCAGGAGGCTGAAGAAATTTGGCTTGTCACCAAAAGCACTCACAAACTTCTACAGATGCACAATCGAGAGCATCCTGGCGGGCTGTATCACCACCTGGTACGGCAACTGCTCCGCCCACAACCGTAAGGCTCTCCAGAGGGTAGTGAGTTCTGCACAACGCATCACCGGGGGCAAACTACCTGCCCTCCAGGACACCTACACCACCCGATGTTACAGGAAGGCCATAAAGATCATCAAGGACAACAACCACCCGAGCCACTGCCTGTTCACCCCGCTATCATCCAGAAGGCGAGGTCAGTACAGGTGCATCAAAGCTGGGACCGAGAGACTGAAAAAACAGCTTCTATCTCAAGGCCATCAGACTGTTAAACAGCCACCACTAACATTGAGTGGCTGCTGCCAACACACTGACACTGACTCAACTCCAGCCACTTTAATAATGGGAATTGATGGGAAATGATGTAAAATATATCACTAGCCACTTTAAACAATGCTACCTGATATAATGTTACATACCCTACATTATTCATCTCATATGCATACGTATATACTGTACTCTATATCATCTACTGCATCTACAGCTGTAATTTTCCATATCTAAACAGGTTTTCATCAGCAGTGTTTATTAGGCAGGTGGTTCCACGAATAGGGTGCCTTTTGAGTGCCTTTGTTATTTTAAGTAGAAATTTGGAACCAATATTGAATTTTAAAAGCCTGTTATATTCAATGAAATGCCCTTTAAAATGAACCACATTGAATATTCAGTATGAATAAAGACTTGCTAAAGTGCCCAAATTCTTCATTTTGATATGTCCCATATTTTTCCATGATAAGCTGTTATGTGAAATGAACTCATTTTATATATGGAGAAACTATTCCTTTTTTTTCTTATTATTTGTTTTAGGATAACACGTCAACCCTGTTACCCATAGACAGAGGCTGGAAATATTTTAACAATTGCATTTAATTACCCCTCCCTGTTGCACACAACAAGCTTCCATTCCCCCTGTCATAAGGAGATTTATCACAGATTTAAGTCAACCCTGTTACAGTCAACCCTGTTACAGTCAACCCGGTTACTGTATTTGGCACTTATTACACTTACTATAGTCATTTTATTTAACGTCTTGATGGAAATGTGTTTTTTGTAGATCCCAACTCCCCCTGAGACACCCTCTGAGTGGAAGGCACTCTATTGTTGTACTGACCCAGGCACCAAATGGTAGAAAACAGACTGAAACAGGGAGTGACTACCTGGAATTGTCCAATAAGGAATATGCTTATTGTTTTTGTTGTTCACTGCAATTTTATATATTTTTTATTCTGTTGTGTGACCTAATGAACCCAAACCAGCCAGCAGTGTTCATTATAATCTATCCATATTGTCTCTCGTGTCCACTAGGCTAACGAAGATTAACACATTTCCCTTGCTCCTCTAATGTAAAAACACAGTGTTGATTAATCATCTTGATAGTTCCCCTGACCCTTAATAAAACCACTCTAATACGTTACCAAATGACTTGATGATATTTATATCCATTACGATATGAGACAGACACAACCATTCATAAATTAACAATTAGGCTGACATGTTTGTCAGAATTCCATTTCCCAACTGCCTCCCTCTCCCCGTCCGTGTGCATCTGTGGTGCCAATGACACGAGTCATTAGTCAGGGTTGTATGTGTGCGTCTGTGTGTACACAGCCAAGCTCTCTGTCTCTGATTCTATCTGACATCAAATGGGGGTGAAATACACTTGCACATCCAAATCCATCCAACAAGACATTATTTATCATTTCATCATCCATATGCCTTCTATTTCATAAGTTGTTTAACAGTGATTTACTGCTGAAGAACTCTGAAGTGTTAAGGTGTTGAAGCGTATATGTGCTTTGTTCTATTGCAGATAAATCCCACCTCAGTGAGCACATGGATCTCACAATTAGTAATGTTGTAACTAGCTACAAAGCCTTGTTTTTGTTTTTGATGTTGTGTTGTTTTCCTTAACCAACCAACAGTGATATCGCTCTGGGTCTCATTAAGCCTCTCTGTAACAGATTTGGCTGCGGTGCCATTTGAGCGTTTCACCTCCCTTCCTTTTCTATTAGCACTTCCATTCATGTTGTGCTTGTGGTTAAATGATAATCATCACACTCTCACATTTCTGCCATCGCTGGTGGAATTACAAACACCCAGTCAGGAAGTACCATGCTTCTCATAATTCACTTTTTGTATACTACGCCAGTAAAAAGTCTCAAACATGCCGCTAAACTTGTTTTTTAAATGGAGCAGCAAGTATGCTTTGTTTCAGCGATGCAAAATCAGGATTTTATTGGCTTATGATTTACTTTATAATAATGTTGACCATACAGTGCTTGATTTCTGACATTCAACATAACAGCACCTAGTTCTATATAAAAGCATACTATATATAAACATTTGTAAACATGTATAGTGGTAATTACTAAGAGGGGGAAAGCTTTCAGGAGGGATAATGTGTTTTTATGGCGTATCTCTTGGCGTTAGTGTCCATCATGATGGGTGGATGTGTACTAAGTGCAGACTGGGGAAGTAGGAGGTGGGAGGCAGGAGGTAGCTGGCAGCTGCCAGCTTGCAGCTGGCCCAGTGCCAGGCCCAGGGGGTGCCAGGGGGACAATCCCAACCCGTCATCATCTCCGGGGGGTTCCACCTGCTGTTGTTCTGGGGGAAAACTGTCTCTCCATCTCCCCTTCTCTCCCACTCTCACTCTCTTCACCTCTCTCCCTCTCTACCTCCATCTATCATCATCTATGGGTTCCACCTGCTGTTGTTCTGGGGGAAAACTGTCTTTCCATCTCCCCTTCTCTCCCACTCTCGCTCTCTTCACCTCTCTCCTTCTCTACCTCCATCTATCATCATCTATGGGTTCCACCTGCTGTTGTTCTGGGGGAAAACTGTCTTTCCATCTCCCCTTCTCCTCGTCTCTTCCTCTCTTCACCTCTTTACCTCCACCTGTTATCTCTGCTCACCTGTCTTGCTTATCGTCAGGCAGTGTTGCCAGGTGTTGTCATTGTCAGTTGAATGTATAATGAGATCACTATGAACTGTTTATGATCTCACATTGAGGTTTTGGGAGGTTTTATATGTCAATATTATATATGTCATGTTCGTTTGTATAGACGGACCAAGGCGCAGCGTATGTTGAGTTCCACATAATATTTAATAGTGAAACTTAGCAAAACAAACAATAAACAAACAAACGAAACAACAAACCGTGACAACAGAGGTGTTACATACACTTACTCAAAACAATATCCCATAACACATAGGTGGAGAAATGCTACTTAATAAGTATGATCCTCAATTAGAGACAACGATAGCCAGCTGCCTCTAATTGGGAATCATACCAAAACACCAACATAGAAAAAACAAACTAGAACCCCACATAGAAAATATAATACTCTACCATAGAAAATGAAGGCTTCCTATGGTCAGGACGTGACAATATCATATAAAACCCTCAAGCTGAAAACGTTGTAATAATCACTCTCTGTTATCCTTACCTAGCCTGCTGTGTGATTCAGCTATACTCTGATTGACAGCTATGTCAGAGATTGTGTGACACACTGGTACTTACTGTATCATATCAGTCTGATGACATCTGACAGATTGCAGCTAGCTAAATGACTCACACAGGCTATATAAGGATAGCACACAGAACGTTTTGTGATAAGTATAATGATGATATTGACATATCAAAACATTAGGATGCACACAAAATAGTTTGTGGAGCTAGTAACTTGTGTGTGTGAAATTCAGAAAACAAGGAGCATTTGCAGTGCCCCTGTAGCAGGCTATAGTCAGGGGCTTTAGTCTAGTGCAGTCCCTTTCCATTATCTCCTAAACGGCCACAGCGACGGTTGTAGATTTAGTTTCCCAAGGGTTCATTGCTTTGCATGTATACATCCATACCCCAACATGCCACATCCCTCCGAGGTTTCACCTCCAACTGATAGCCGTGGCAGAATCGAAAAGGTGATGCCCAAAATTGGTCCAATTCCCATTTTATATAGTGGCTTTTGTTTTCTATTGTATTCCATTATGGGAGGCTCGCTTTCGAGGCTCAATGGCCACTGATATCCTGCCAGAGCCCATCAGATTCAAAAGGTTATCCCCTCTTCTCTCCTCCAGATAACAGCAGAGCCCTTTCACTGGGCTTTTAAACACTTCTATGGTGACTTATCTATCACCAGCATGGCCTGTCCACACTAATCCATTTCAGCCCCACTCCTCTCTCTCGCCCTCCAACCCTATTATTGATAAAGTGCTGCTGTTTTATATGAGACGTGAGCGCAGAAAAACAGGTCTTATGGGAAATATCTTGTTTTTATTCTGAGGGATTACAAGGCAGGGATATTTCATTTGATTTTTATGGCGTTGTATTTAAGGTGCGCTAACGTCATTTTCTCTCTCCATTTCCCAAATTTCACACAACATATAGCAATACATTACACCCCCATACACAGATTGAATGTGTTGTTATAGGATCTTTACAATGTGGTTACTCTCTAATGTGCTATAAGGAGTGTACGGTCTGGGTCTCTAGCTTTTCATAAAATACAGCAGGCCTTTATTGACATTTGGCTGTGTCATTATATTTGGGTAGCCGTGGTCACTGGAGAGAGAGAGAGGCTGTAATCTATGGTGTGTCAGTTCAGTGCCAGATGAAATCCACCTGCTCCTTTGATTAAAAGGAGCCTGAAAGTACAAATCTAATAGAAACTACCGGTCTGGGAGAGAACTGGCTAGCTGTCTCCAAACTGCAGGTGCAATCCTACCCTGGCTTTACTGTAGAGGAGAGGATTACGGGATGGTTGGTGGGTAAAGTGTAAGGTGAAACACCTATCATTAACACCACTTTAAACTATAGTCAAGGCACTCCTCCCTATCAAAGAGCTTGGGCAGATTCTGACAAATGATCACTTTCAGCATATGTTTTCATTTGAAGCTTGTCATCTGTGACAGGCAAATCTCATGAAAGCTCTGTAACACAAAATGGGTCTTGTGGAGAGAAAGAGACCGAGAGAAAAAGAGAGATGGAGGGAGAGAGAGAGAGAAAGACAGACAGAGACAGACGGAGACAGAGGTATGTAGAGAAGGGAGAGTGGTAAGGGAACAGCTTGGTTGAGGTGAGGTTGTCCAGTGCCAGCAGGGCCAGCATTGAGCTGCGTCTTGGAAGAGGTAATGCTGTTATCTGATTGTGGCCCTTTAATTGATGTTGACTAATGGACAGTGGATAAGTCTACACATAGCTACACAAAGTCCATGCCATGGTATACAGTGGCTAGCGAAAGTATTCAGCCCCCCTTGGCATTTTTCCAATTTTGTTGCTGTCACACCTTGGTCATTGTATTTTGTGTTTTTGTTATATGTTTGGGTAGGCCAGGGTGTGACATGGGTTTATATTGTGTTGGGTTCGTATTGGGGTTTTATTAGCATTGGGATTGTGTATGGGTGTGTCTAGTTAGGCTTGGCTGCCTGAGGCGGTTCTCAATTAGAGTCAGGTGCTTCTCGTTGTCTCGGATTGGGAACCGTATTTAGGTAGCCTGTGTTCACGTTGTATTTCGTGGGTGATTGTTCCTGTCTTTGTGTAATCACCAGATAGGCTGTAATAAGTTTCACGTTCCGTTTGTTGTTTTGTATTGTATAGTTATTTCATGTATCACGTTTTCTTAATTAAAGAACATGAGTAACCACCACGCTGCATTTCGGTCCGACTCTCTTTCTACAAACGAAGAACGCCATTACAGTTGCTGTACAACCTGGAATTAAAATAGATTTGGGGGGTTTGTATCATTTGATTTACACAACATGCCTACCAATTTGAAGATGCAAAATATTTTTGATTGTGAAACAAACAAGAAATAAGACAAAAACAGAACTTGTGCGTGCATAACTATTAACCCCCCCACCCCCAAAGTCAATACTTTGTAGAGACATATTATGTAGTCTCTATAAGCTTGGCACATCTAGCCACTGGGATTTTGGCCCATTTTTCAAGGCAAAACTGCTCCAGCTCCTTCAAGTTGGATGGGTTCCACTGGTGTACAGCAATCTTTAAGTCATACCACAGATTTTCAATTGGATTGAGATCTGGGCATTGACTAGGCCATTTCAAGACATTTAAATGTTTCCCCTTAAACCACTCAGGTGTTGCTTTAGCAGTATGCTTTGTCCTGCTGGAATGTGAACCTCTTCCCATTCTCAAATCTCTGGAAGGCTGAAACAGGTTTCTCTCAAGAATTTCCCTGTATTTAGCGCCATCCATCATTCCTTCAATTCTGACCAGTTTCCCAGTCCCTGCTGATGAAAAACATCCTCACAGCATGATGCTGCCACCACCAAGCTTCACTGGGGATGGGGTTCTCGGGGTGATGCCAGGTGTTGGGTTTGCGCCAGACATTGTGTTTTCCTTTTAGTCTCATCTGACCAGAGTACCTTCTTCCATATGTTTGGGGAGTCTCCCACGTGCCTTTTGGCGAACACCAAACATGTTTGCTTATTTTTTTCTTTAAGCAATTACTTTTTTCTGGCCACTCTTCCGTAAAGCCCAGCTCTGTGGAGTGTACGGCTTAAAGTGATCCTATGGACAGATACTCCAATCTCCGCTGTGGAGCTTTGCAGCTCCTTCAGGGTTATTGTTGGTCTCTTTGTTGCCTCTCTGATTTAATGCCCTCCTTGCCTGGTCCGTGAGTTTTGGTGGGCGGCCCTCTCTTGGCAGGTTTGTTGTGGTGCCATATTCTTTCAATTTTTTAATAATGGATTTAATGGTGCTCCGTGGCATGTTCAAAGTTTCTGCTATTTTTTTATAACCCAACCCTGATCTGTACTTCTCCACAACTTTCTCCCTGACCTGTTTGGAAAGATCCTTGGTCTTCATGGTGCCTCTTGCTTGGTGGTGCCCCTTGCCTAGTAGTGTTGCAGACTCTGGGGTCTTTCAGAACAGCTGTAGATATACTGAGTGACACTTAGATTGCACACAGGTGGACTTTATTTAACTAATTATGTGACTTTTGAAGGTAATTGGTTGCACCAGATCTTATTTAGGGGCTTCATACTAAAGCGGGTGAATATTAATGCACGCACCTCTTTTCCCTTTAAAACTTTAACTCATTTTTTTGAAACAAGTAAAAAACTTTTTTTTTTAAATTTAATAATATTTTTTTTTATTTCACTTCACCAACTTGGACTAATCTGTGTATGTTTGTTACATATGTTGTAATAGGAAAATGCCAAGGGGGATGAATATGTTTTCAAGGCACTGTACAGTCTCTCCCCCAGGTGACATTGATTTGGCTTTAATAGCACCAAATGATGATGGACTGAACTCTGCATGGGGGGTGGTACTGGGCTCTGCATGGGGAGTGGTACTGGGTTCTGCATGGTACTGGACTCTGCATAGGGAGTGGTACTGGTGGGGACTGAATGGAAGGGGAGGTTGTAGAGCCTCGTAGGTCCTCCATCTCCCATTGGTGTTTCTCTTGTTCGAGTAACAAAGAATTCCACCACCACCACCACAGAATGCAATAACAGTATGGCCAATTGCCACTCAGACATCAATGGCAAAGGAATACCACATCAAATGCCGGCTACTGCTTGATGGTGGGTGGCCATTGCATGCAGTTAGAGGAGTTGGGGCAGACAGTGCCATGTTTGCATGCTGGCAGTGAAGGGAGGGGGGGGGCATAGGAATGCCTTTCAACCTCTCACTCTTGTCGGAATGAGAGACGGTGGCAACACAGCGCATGCGTAAGAATTTGGGGGGATTCTGGGTTCAATGGCAAACTGTACAAAAGAGGTTTTGTATTTACCCCGTACGAGCAAGCTGCACATCAATGGCACTGATTTAAAATAGCTAATTCACCTAGTCTGCATTTCTATGTGTGTGTGTGTGTGTGTGTGTGTGTGTGTGTGTATGTGTGTGTGTGTGTGTGTGTGTGTGTGTGTGTGTGTGTGGTGGGGTGGAGGGGTGGAGGGGCGGACGTCTGTCTCAGTGGAACATCAAATGACTGGGGCGATATAGGTCACTCTCAAGGAAGGCTTCAAAGAAACAGGCTGTTCTGTCCTCCCCACAACACATTCAGGCAACCCACAACATGGTTGTGCCCTAGGAGAGGCAGTGTTTAACCTGGGAGGAAATAGCTCATTACTCTCCAAGCATGCCTAATGTTATTATTGCATGTTCCTCCCTCTCTCCCTCCTTCTCTCCATCGGTTCAACCCATCTATGGTGAGCTGCTGAGCTGGCATCCTGAGAGAGAGAGAGAGAGAGAGAGAGAGAGAGTTTAATTCAGGATCTGATGACTGATGTCTGTCAAGCTGCCTGTGTGTTTGATACATGGAGAGCAGCCGTCGAGTCAGCGTGGGATGAATTTAACGCTCAGCCCGGGAAACAAGGGATAATTGAAATTGATTGCTGAGGAATATATCCCTTTTAATATGCACACAGCAGTTGGTTGCACGAAAATGTTTAAAAAAATAAATAGCTATATTTTTCTGTTGCATTTTTATCTTCTCGGTCAGCTGGGGGAGAGAGAGAGACTAGAAAAAAAGAGAATAAACGAGTGAGAGAGAAAGAGGTTTCTCCCCTGTTCAATAGACTGTGGATTAGCATGCACATTTCTCACTCGTTCCGCTGTAAATGGATCTCCTGATGAGATGAGGCACACCAGTAAATTACCTTGCCTTTGTTTATTCGTTGTTGTTTTTATCCACTTCCTGCAGGCTCCATTTAACATGGAAAGTCTAACTCCCAACGCAGCCTAAATGAGCCATAACAACAGATGATACTTATCTTGATCTCGCAAGTGTTTATTCTCCACATAGAGGTTGATGAGACACCCTAGACTCCATATGACCTTTCATGACCTTCCACTATAAAGAGGCATTATTTTACATTATATTCCAATACGCTATTTAGTACCACATTATACAATCGGCCTTGCCTCCTCACGACTTTGAAAACCTGAACTTTGCAATAATTCATGAAATAATGTACTTTCTTTCTCACTATGTTGTTCGAAATTGGACTCTTCCCAACCAACAATTCTAGAGAGAGAGGACGTTTTTTTAACGTTAGCCATCATGTTGAATACACTGTAATAATCACTCTCTCTTATCCTTAGCTAGCCTGCTGTGTGATTCAGCTACCAGCCCTCTCAGCTATACTCTGATCGACAGCTATGTCAGAAACTGTGTGATACACTGGTACTTACTGTATCATATCAGTCTGATGACTGGCATTTAGCATGTTTTGGTATTAAAGTTAGGAAAACATTCCCGTAATGTCAAACAGAACTTATCCAGAACCTATCTATGTTCTCAGAATATCCCATATTAATGTTCGATACACGTTTCATGGGATGTAGCAAGAACATTCATGTGTCCAGTTTTCTGAGGGTTAGGAGAATATTGCATCAACAGTGCCTTCAGAAAGTATTCACACCTGTTTGCAATAAGGCACTAAAGTGAAACGTCAAAAAATTCACCTTTTAGCAGGACAATAGTCTAAAACACAAGGCCAAATATACACTAGAGTTGCTTACAAAGATGACATTGAATGTTCCTGAGTGGCCTAGTTACAGTTTTGACTTAAATCAGCTTGAAAATCTATGGCAAGACCTGAAAATGTCTGTCTAGCAATGATCAACAACCAACTTGACAGAGCTTGAAGAATATTTCAAAAAATTATTTTGCAGATATTGTACAAAGCAGGTGTGCAAATCTCTTAGAGACGTACCCCAAAAGACAGCAAAAGACAGATTCTAACATGTATTGACTCAGGCGTGTGATGGTTATGTAAATGAGATATTTCTGTATTTGCTGACATGTTTTCACTTTGTCATTATGGGGTATTGTGTGTAGATGTATAATCTATTTAATAAATGTTGAATTCGGGCTGTAACACAACAAAATGAGGATTGAGTCAAGGGGTATGAATACTTTCTGTAGGCAATGTACTGTAGTGAGGTGTGTACTGGCGGCAGAGAAATCAGGCGCAGGAGAGCGGAAACTGATTTACAACGGTGTCGTTTAATATCCATAAACCTCTGTCGACAGAACAATACAATAAATGGGTCAAACAAAACCCGGTAAATACCAGCATATCGTTGCATAAGCACTACAAGAAACAATTACCAACAAGGACATGCGGGGCGAACAGAGGGTTAAATACACAACATGGGGCGGCAGGGTAGCCTAGTGGTTAGAGCATTGGACTAGTAATCGGAAGGTTACAAGTTCAAATCCCGAGCTGACCAGGTACAAATCTGTCCTTCTGCCCCTGAACAGGCAGTTAACCCACTGTTCCTAGGCCGTCATTGAAAATCAGAATTTGTTCTTAACTGACTTGCCTAGTAAAATAAAGGTAAAAAAAAAAAATTAAATAAAAAAAATGACATTGGAACCAGGTGTGATGGATGACAAGACAAAACCAATGGAAAATGTGGATCAGCGATGGCTAGAAGGTTGGTGACTTCAACCTCCGAACGCCGCCCGAACAAGGAGAGGGACCAACTTTGGCGGAAGTTGTGAAATGTACAGTATATACAGTGCATTCAGCAAGTATTCAGACCCTTTTGACTTTTTCCACATGTTGTTACGTAACAGCTTTATTCTAAAATGGATTAAATGACATTTTCCTCACCATTCTAAATCAAATCCAATTTTATTGGTCACATACACATGGTTAGCAGATGTTATTGCGAGTGTAGCGAAATGCTTGTGCTTCTAGTTCTGACAGTGCAGCAAAATCAACAAGTAATCTAACAATTCCACAACAACTACCTAATACACACAAATCTAAGTAAAGGGATGGAATAAGAATATGTACATGTATGTATGGATGAGCAATGACTGAGCGGCATAGGCAAGATGCAATAGATGGTATAAAATACAGTATACACGTATGGGATGAGTAATTCAAGATATGTAAACATCATTATTAAAGTTGCATTAATAAAGTGGCTAGTGATCCATTTGTTAGAGTCACAAATGGTTTCCAGTCTCTATGTAGGCAGCAGCCTCTCTGTGTTAGTGATGGCTGTTTAACAGTCTGATGGACTTGAGATAGAAGCTGTTTTTCAGTCTCTCAGTCCCAGCTTTGATGCACCTGTACTGACCTCACCTTCTGGATGGTAGCGGGGTGAACAGGCAGTGGCTCGGGTGGTTGTTGTCCACCCGAGCCACAATACACACAATACCCCATAATGATAAAGCTAAAACAGGTTTGTAGAAATGTTTGCACATTTATTAAAAATAAAAACATAATACATAAGTATTCAGATCCTTTGCTATGAGACTCGAAATTGAGCTCAGGTGCATCCTGTTACCATTGATTATCCTTGAAATGTTTCTACAACTGATTGGTAAATTCAATTGATTGGACATGATTTGGAAAGGCACACACCTGTCTATATAAGGTCCCACAGTTGACAGGCATGTCAGAACAAAAACAAAGCCATGAGGTCACAGGAATTGCCCATAGAGATCTGAGACAGGATTGTGTCGAGGCACAGATCTGGGGAAGGACACCAAAAAATGTAGGCAGGCTCGAGGTCAGGGCAGGCTGAATGGTTTGGCGGGCAGGCTCGAGGTCAGGGCAGGCTGAATGGTTTGGCAGGCAGGCTCAGTGTCAAGGCAGGCTGAATGGTTTGGCAGGCAGGCTCGAGGTCAGGGCAGGCTGAATGGTTTGGCAGGCAGGCTCGAAGTCAGGGCAGGCTGAATGGTTTGGCAGGCAGGCTCGAGGTCATGGCAGGCTGAATGGTTTGGCAGGCAGGCTCGAGGTCAGGGCAGGCTGAATGGTTTGGCAGGCAGGCTCAGTGTCAGGGCAGGCTGAATGGTTTGGCAGGCAGGCTCCGTGTCAGGGCAGGCTGAATGGTTTGGCAGGCAGGCTCGAGGTCAGGGCAGGCTGAATGGTTTGGCAGGCAGGCTCGAGGTCAGGGCAGGCTGAATGGTTTGGCAGGCAGGCTCGAGGTCAGGGCAGGCTGAATGGTTTGGCAGGCAGGCTCAAGGTCAGGGCAGGCTGAATGGTTTGGCAGGCAGGCTCAAGGTCAGGGCAGGCTGAATGGTTTGGCAGGCAGGCTCAGTGTCAGGGCAGGCTGAATGGTTTGGCAGGCAGGCTCAGTGTCAAGGCAGGCTGAATGGTTTGGCAGGCAGGCTCAGTGTCAGGGCAGGCTGAATGGTTTTGCAGGCAAGCTCAGTGTCAAGGCAGGCTGAATGGTTTGGTAGGCAGGCTCAGTGTCAGGGCAGGCTGAATGGTTTGGCAGGCAGGCTCAGTGTCAGGGCAGGCTGAATGGTTTGGCAGGCAGGCTCAGTGTCAGGGCAGGCTGAATGGTTTGGCAGGCAGGCTCGAGGTCAGGGCAGGCTGAATGGTTTGGCAGGCAGGCTCGAGGTCAGGGCAGGCTGAATGGTTTGACAGGCAGGCTCGAGGTCAGGGCAGGCTGAATGGTTTGACAGGCAGGCTCGAGGTCAGGGCAGGCTGAATGGTTTGGCAGGCTCAGTGTCAGTGCAGGCTGAATGGTTTGGCAGGCAGGCTCAGTGTCAAGGCAGGCTGAATGGTTTGGCAGGCAGGCTCAGTGTCAGGGCAGTCTGAATGGTTTTGCAGGCAAGCTCAGTGTCAAGGCAGGCTGAATGGTTTGGTAGGCAGGCTCAGTGTCAGGGCAGGCTGAATGGTTTGGCAGGCAGGCTCAGTGTCAGGGCAGGCTGAATGGTTTGGCAGGCAGGCTCGAAGTCAGGGCAGGCTGAATGGTTTGGCAGGCAGGCTCGAGGTCAGGGCAGGCTGAATGGTTTGGCAGGCAGGCTCAGTGTCAGGGCAGACTGAATGGTTTGGCAGGCAGGCTCAGTGTCAAGGCAGGCTGAATGGTTTGGCAGGCAGGCTCAGTGTCAGGGCAGTCTGAATGGTTTTGCAGGCAAGCTCAGTGTCAAGGCAGGCTGAATGGTTTGGCAGGCAGGCTCAGTGTCAGGGCAGGCTGAATGGTTTGGCAGGCAGGCTCGAGGTCAGGGCAGGCTGAATGGTTTGGCAGGCAGGCTCGAGGTCAGGGCAGGCTGAATGGTTTGGCAGGCAGGCTCAGTGTCAGGGCAGGCTGTCCCTCCCCCAATGTGCACCTGGCTGGGGTAGAGTGTGAGAAAATACTCTAAATAATGTATCGATACTGCATTGTGTAGCTTCACACAGACAAGTTCTTGGTGATATGTTGAAACAGCAGGCCCAGGGAGGAGGAAGACAGAGTGAAGGCACACAGCAAACCATTTTGTTTAATTTTTACTTGTTTTCACACACACACTTTTATTACCCTTGGGTCCAGTGGACCCGGACACCACATATGTAATATAAATGTGTAGGGGAGTGCACAGTACGAAAATGTATTCTTTTACATGTTCTTCACAGAAAATGCCAATGAGTCACAGGTTGAAAAAATTATTCATTGTATCATTTCTCTTTTAGTAAACATTTAAAATGGGTCCCACATACACGAAAACCACACAAGGGTTAAACAAAGCAGGCTGCACCATATTATTGTTTTTAAAATGTATGGATAGCCAGGGGCACACTCCAATACTCAGACATCCTTTACAAAAGGTGCAATTGTGTTTAGTGAGTCCGCCAGATCAGAGGCAGAAGGGATGACCATGTGTTGCCTTGATAAGTGAGTGAATTTCACCATTTTCCTGTCCTGCTAAGCATTCAGAACGACTACTTTTGGGTGTCCGGTAAAATGTATGGAGTAAAAAAGTACATTATTTTCTTTAGGAATCTAGTGAAGTAAAAGTAAAAGAAGTCAAAAATATAAATAGTGAAGTAAAGTATAGATACCCCAAAGAACTACTTATGTAGTACTTTAATGTATTATTACTTAACTACTTTACACCACTGTCTCTGCCCCATGGCAAAATGTGTAGGATTACATTCAATTAATTTGAAAACGTACTTTTTGCTCTTAGTCTGGATAAGAATGTCTGCTAATTTACTGAAAAGTAAAATGTAAATGTTATTATTAGGTCTGCTATTGACAGACCTACAGGCTACACTAAGCAGCACATAGCACAAGGAGCCTAACGTTTCATCATAGTCCAAGGACATTTTCATGTTTTGTTTAGAGGCGAATGGGCTCTGGAAGCCAAAACAGCCAAATACTCCATCTAAATGTCAATCGATTCTCAATTGCGGTACGGTTCTTGAAAAGCACGCTACTTTTATATCACGTTTAAATATTTTCACAAATGCAAAATAGACACTCACATACACACTCTTTTAACCAGTTTTAACACATGGCAGCCAACAGTATTTTTCAGTGACAACACATTTGTGGAATCCGTCTTCCGTTTACACACAGGTGTTTGAAAACACAGATAGCTAATTAGCACAGGAACGCCTCTGTCTTCCGTCTGTTCGCCGTAAACAAGTGCTGTAACATGGAAATATGGCCGTGTAGGAACCCTAACCTTATAAAGGTGTGTAGTAATGTAACCTTAATGTTTCCAAAACCAACGCAATGCGTTTTAACGTTCAGAATGAGCGTTGAGACTCTGAACAATGTATAACAATGGCGCTGGAGAAGATGGCTGACGTTTTACGTGTCCCCAACCGATTGTTGATTTTTGTTAGTTTATTTGCCGCTACCATCTCTTATGACCGAAAATAACTTCTGGGCATCAGGTCTGCGATTACTCACCACGGACAGGCAGAATCTTTTTTTCCTTTAGCGAGGCTGATGAGCCCGACGTGAATGATATACTACTTTCTCGGGAACAGGCCCAGATCCCTGTGATTTGCGTGAAGAGGAGGCGGCGAAATAGGGGCCAGAGGGTGGGCTGCCTTCTTTTTAGTTGAGAATTATCTGTTAATTGAATGATTCGAATATTCCGACCTGAAACATATAATTGTATGGAATTGATTAGAATGTATAAAATCATAATCAATAAATAGTCCTACTCAGATTTAGGGTAAAACAATATGTCTTTATGGTATTTTAAACACAGACTGTCTGAGCTTGGTGCAGACCTGACTAGAGATTTGGGAGAAAACGGGCAGTACGTCTCAAGGACAAGGTCACTAATCTCTGTCGGCTGGGTAGTGAGACAGACAGTGTTTGCGTAGCAGAAAAGTGTGTGCGATATGGTTGTGTGTGTATGTGTGTGCGTATGGTTGTGTGAATGAGTGGGCGTGAGAAGTCAGTATAAAACAAATTGCTTTGTACTGTGCACGCCAGAACGTTCCCGCGAATAAACCTTTTTGACTATTTTAGCTGGGCCTCCGTCTGTTTAATTCGACCAGGATCATACAAATTATGGTTTGCAGGCTGAGTAGTTAATTTAATTGGGTTATGTACCTGGAGAACATAATTCTCTTATCACTTCTGAGAATTCGTATGCGATCGAATAAACCTCCACTTCCTTCCATTCTGCTAGCAAACGTGCAATCTTAGGAGAATAAAATAGATAACCTATGTGGAAGATTCTGTCATGACGTTGGCCTGGAGGTAGGTTTATGACAGTCATAAATACCTCTTTCCCCCTTTTACCTCTCTCTACCCTACTGATGTTACATTTGCAAAACCCTTGGTTAACATAGAGATTCTGGGAACATCAGAAGGTGGGGGGAAATTAACTATATTCTGGTAATCCAACCAATTGAACTTATGCAGTGGTACTTAATGAATATGATGTCAGTTGTCATCTGAGACATTCTCATCAATGATAAGATGACATAAACTCTACAGTGGAAAGTCTACACATCAGAGTTATCGGACTCACATGGAATTGTTGTTCAATTTAAATCTTTGAATATGAAATTATTTGTGATGGGTTGAAATGTGATTTTAGCTTCTAAAATGTGAGATTTGGGTTTTCATAAGATAGGGCTCTGCTCAATCAGTGGCCCGACCATGTGAAGGGACATGGGCTATAAAACTTTTCAAACACGCCCTCCTCTCCCTTCCTATATAAGCCCTTGACGACAATATAACCTCCTGTTCCGAGGACGTGAGGACGACGGTCCGATGTCAGAATGGTTCAGATAATAACTACAGAACGAAGCCAACATCAGTGTGAGCTTTGGCTGCGAATGGTATGAACTTTGAACTCTTATTCACTACAGAAGTGATGCCTCCTAGCCGATGAGTTAGCAACAGCAGATGCAAACGAGGGTTAGGAAGGAACAGACAGAGTATCCAGTCTATCACACAACGACGTTACTACAACGTATATAATTGACAACCAGAGACATTCTTCAAAGGACTCAGTTGGGCAACACGGCCTTCCATCTATCACCAACCTACCGAAGCGCAGCTCAGAGTAAATATTTATTGCATTTTCCTTTTCCAAATGGGCGGTAATTTAGAATGCATAAGATACTGTATTTACGATAGCACAGCTTCGCCCTAATTTGTAATCAATTTATGATTTAATTATGTGTAATTCTGTGTGATTAGTTAGGTATTTAGTAAATACATAATTAAACCCAATTAAACCCAATTTGTTAGCCAGGGTTCGTGCAGATAACCAAGAATTTGAAACTTTCAGATGAGACTGAATTAAGATGACGATTAATATTGACTGCTATTGATGTAAAATATTACTAGGTCTTTAAGAGTTTACTCGGAAGATAACAGCTCTATAAATATTATTTTGTGGTACCCGACTCTCTAGTTAATTACATTTACATGATTAGCTCAATCAGGTAATATTAATTACGGAGAAATTCTTTTATAGAATAGCATGTCATATCACTTAATCTGTCATAGCCAAAGAAACAACATTATTGGAGCCCCCTGATAGGAATCTAAAATAGAATGATGCTTTCATTTTGATTCAGCCTGTATAAAATTGAAAAACAGATGACATAATTTACCAAGTTATTGTACACATTTTTGGAGTGATAGAGACAAGCATTATTGGGTGGTGTGTGCTGAGTATTCCCCGCCTCCGTGTTGTTCTCTGACGTAGTCAGTGGGTAACGTAAGCGAATACATTTCTGTTTGAGGGCTGATAAAGCTAATTATAGAAATCTGAAAAATAGAGCGTTTGGCCAAACGCAGGGCTATTTCTGCCTGGCGCGTTTCAGACGCGCGTAGGCTCGGTCATTATTAATTTCTCGAGCGAGGACAAAGTGCCAGCCGATTTAAATTCAGGAGATATAAGCTTGACCAGCGATATATATCTCTGTCTCTCTCACGAGTAGACCAAGTTTGCCGCGTGTTCCGGTTAAAACATTGTCAAAAAACACAGAAAAGGGTTTGAACATAATACGTTATAAATAAAAACCTTTCCCTTGCCAAGGGAATCCTATGTGCTAAATTTTCAGGCACAAAGGAGGGTTTAGCTTGCATGCTAAAGCTAACAAGGGAAATAGACATTTTGTTTTCTTGTGCTACGTTGAAATTCCTCCGCCTTGCGGAACGGAAGTCCCGCTCCGGATAGGTCCCTTTGATTTCAGCATGTGAAATCATTGACCGCTGACGTGTGCCCAGGATATTCCTTCATGAGGAATTATTCAGGTCACACTCAAGTCATTAAGGGTCGGCAGGGTAGCCTAGTGGTTAAAGCATTGGACTAGTAACTGGAAGGTTGCAAGTTCAAGTCCCCAAGGTACAAATCTGTCGTTCTCACTCTGAACAGGCAGTTGACCCACTGTTCCTAGGCCATCATTGAAAATACGATTTTTTTCTTAACTGACTTGCCTATTTAAATAAAGGTAAAATAAAAAAACTTATGATATCCAGACGGATATCAATGTCTTATCCAATTGAACTAATAAGTGTAAATCTGGCCATTAACATTCTGAAATAGATATTTTAAATAATATCCAAATTGAGTTTTCTAAATAAGACATTGTAAACTTTTTCCAAACTAACCTAGATGAAGTAACTTCTCAGGTTAATTAAAGTTTAATTCCCAAATAGCCTATACGGGTCTGATTTATCATTAAATTGATCAAACAGTAACATTTGGTTTTTGCAAAACCATTCAGTAATCCAGTACTGACAGAAGCCCCGCCGAGCGGGAATCCCATGTGGCTTCGGCCTTAGGGAGAAGTGTACCACAGTGTTGAATGTTCCCAACATTTGATCTGCTGTTTACACTTATGATATCCAATCAATGGAGATTGTATGGATTATCGTCTCATTCAATTTAATAAGTTAAATTGTTGAACATAACTTAATGTTCTTCCAATCAAATGAGACACTTTTAAACTTCTCATATTAACCTAGATGAAGCAACTTCTCAGGTTAATTCAAGTTTAATACCCAGATAGCCTACCCAGGCAGGATTAATCAATGGCATTGATTAATTAATTCAATTTGCTTTTGCTTTTGCAAATTCATTCACGTCCAACTTCCACATTGCTGGTACAGTACTGATAGTTCGTCAACATCTATAAATAGATTAAACTTGTCTTTGCAGTTTCCAATGAAACCCAAACTTTGAAAAAAAATAGGAACATTTTTCCTCAAAATGTTTCTAATAATGTGCAAGCTATCAAAGGTGGTCACCACTCCTCCGCTAATTAGTGAACCTCCACCCATAAAAGGATTGATCTCTGACCTCAGCAGCGATACCAACCCTAATTATGCCATTAGCGGGAAAAAAATCAACCATCAAACATAGGCTTTGTGACGGTTCTCCCCACTTTTGCACTGATGTATCGCCATAAAAATGTGGCATCGGTCCAATAGCACAGTAAGCATGTGCCAGACATGGGGGGACAGGTGGAGAGAACTGAGCAACTACTGACAAAAGAAGGAAATTAAAACATTCTGCTAGTCGAGGAACTGCATTGAAATCTGAACAATTAAAAGTAATTGCAAATACTTATGACGATGAATGATCACAAACTCTTCAAAAAAATCGTTGTCTCCAGGAACAACACAATTTAGCCAAAACTAAATACGATGTAGTCCACTCAAACTAGATACATCTGTTGAGTTATCTACAAACAGGAGCACGCAATTTGATAGCATGCAGGCAGTTTTGTTGAACGTTACTCAGAGTAACACGGTTCTACTCAAAATTCTGCAGACCAAATACAATCAATTGATGAACACAATGACTAAGTTGGATGACAAATCAGCAGAACTCATTGAAGTCGCTGACCAAATGAATGATGAGAGAACTCGGGTGATGAAGATGGAAATCAAGCACGTCACCTTCAAAATGACTACCGCTACAATCGAAGAACTAAAGCGAGAAACATTTGAGAAAAGGGTAAAAGATATGTCACAAGGACTAGACGGGGAATTACCGGACACCAGGTCCGCAGGAATTAACACCCATAGCAAGGACGTTAAAATTAAAATCTCTCCCGCTCTCACTTGAGACCCTATCCAGGGCCCGCTTGATCAAGAAACAAGCCCACAGGCTTTGTCTATAGACTCTGATACAAAGGTTGCGAAGAAAATGGTCAAACGCTTCCTCAAAGCCAAGCCCACTCAAAATCGGAAAAGTCGATCCGCTTCCACCTTGAACAGAATTGACACATCACGTCATTGCGAACGACCGCTCCACTTTGTGGGGAATATGTCCACTAAACACAAATCGAAACGACCATACCTAGAAACAGTTCTGGAGGACTGCTTAACTTGTCATGCGCTAATTGATTCGGGTGCGACAATATCACTCATCTCTCAAACATTGTTTGATGATCTTAAAAGGGCTTTGAAGCCAACTAAACATTGGTTAAAAGTGGAACAATGCGACACTACACTTCAAGGGGTCACTCAGACTACCTCACCTCTTACATTGAGAGTCATGCTGAAACTACACGTCAAGGACGTATCGCTTGTTCACCCTGTGTATGTTACCAGCCTCGAAACTGTACACCTGCTACCTGGAGCAGACTTGATGGATCGGTTACTCCCATCGATGGATTGGAAAACCAACCAGGTATGGTTACAGGCTACAGTGCCTTCTCCACCGACCACACTGTCTTCCCCTAACGCTAGCTGCAACGCAGTCATTCACCCCTTTGGAAAAAGACGTTTTTGAAACACTTGGTGCAGAATCCGATCCAAGGAGATATTACGATATCTCGATACATTCCATTAGCCAATCTGATTGACTATTATTTTCATGATTTCGAGCCAGCTGTCTCTGTGAATGAGCAACTTCCCTCCTCCTTGCAGTCGTGCAATACGGTAGTTGAGATGAACTTCTCTTGCCCTTCTGACACTTCCGCAAACACTGCGGCCTTCTCAGCAAGAAAAACATTGATGCACAGAGTATACTCTGCTTCCGATGACACAAATTCTGCTTTGTGGGGGACTGTCAACCCTTACAATGACACTAATGGCGTCAGTCCAGCAACTGACCCGATGACTCCCACTGGTGAAACACTTTGCGATATCACAGACCGACATCCTTGTCTCAGTTCGCAGGTACTGAAGAGGTTGCCACATGCGGACCCGGTGGTGACTGACAGACCTTGACAGCCACTGAGGGTGTTGAAGCACAAACACCAGGAGATTTGGTTGAAAGGTTACAGCCACTCTCAGAATAACTCGGCCACTGACAACTCGTACATAGGGTTCGAACTTTTCGTTTGCGCCTCGGATACCAACACCACCCGCTGGTGAGGGGATCCCGAGACACAAAGGGGGGGAATAGTAGCCCAGACCCATGATGAGCCTCATCGAGGCCGGTGGGGGGGGGGGGTCGAGACTACGGACAACACCGTACGAGGCCGCCAGAGCATAAATCAAATCTAGTTGTAAACTCCCCTTTGAGAACAGTGAGGAGCAGACAGGCCCCTAGCCAGGGATTTTGTTAGAACACATCTAAGATAGTACTGAGGTGTATCACACTGGTCGTAAAGGAAGTCCAGTGGACTTGTCCACATTCCAAAACCAACGGCAACAATAATCATTCCTTGCCATGTGTTGTAGTCACTACAAGACAACTAGTAAAATGCTCTAATCATGTATTCCTGTAGGATAACATTTCAGAATAAATCAGTAGGACAACTGGACCCCTTGAGTACCAGTACCAATACCACAGTCAGTCCAGCAACACTTAGTAAGAGGATTAGTAACCTCACAAGTTAAATAGCTTTTGATAACAGCGACATAGGAGTCACTCAGAGTGCAACACGGGGAAGGGAATCTCCATTGCACTCTTCCAATGGTTACACACGCCATTAATAAATAGAACCCTCCGTTCAGGAGAAAAGTTATTAGAGTCATGAACCACGATCACACCACGTATGACTGGTCTAATACTTAGAGAGTACTTCCGTCATGAGGTTAGCTCCTCCTTGGATAACATAGCTATGAAGTATACTTCTTCATACCTACCGCCACTACAATAGTGGAAGACAGTGACTGATAGTAAAACCACTACAGACTCCCGCGACACCAATTCTGACTGACCTCCAGGCATTGACCTGAAAATTACCTGACTACGTCAGACTCATTCTGAACAAGTTGTAATCTGCCGGGACACTTGGTTTCCTTCCCTTGACATGTGTGCTTGTGTAAGCATAAACTCACATGGACAACGGAACTTCCAATTAGGATTTATGCTAGGATCACTTAAGGGTCAGAGTAAAATACCAGCCTTAGTAAAGTTGAACATTTATATTGAGGCCTTTAGCTCTACAGCTACAGCATTCACCAGTTTTCTTCTCAGAAGTCCATAGGTCATCCCTGTAGACTGTCCAAAACTAGTGCCTTACAGCTGTAGACTTATCACATAGTTATCAACTTAGGATAGTTCCCTAAGCAACACCCCGCAAATTAGGAAAGCCCTAGATATGATATTAGACAATGCCATGATAGGGTCATTTTGCCAAGACCATGGACGTAGATAGAATACAGTCCAATTAGATGATTAACAAGGCTAATCTGAAAACAAGGCTTGCTAAATTTTATCAGCATATTGATTGCACGACCTGGGCTGGCAAAACCCTGGATCATTGTTGTTCTAACTTCCGCAACGCATATAAGGCCCTCCCCTGCCCTCCTTTCGGAAAAGCTGACTCCAAATCCATTTTGTTGCTCACAGCTTTTAGGCAGAAACTAAAACAGGAAGCACCCGTGCTCAGGTCTGTTCAACGCTGGTCCGACCAATCGGATTCCACGCTTCAAGATTGCTTCGATCACGTGGACTGGGATATGTTCCGCATAGCGTCGAACAACAACATTGATGAATACGCTGATTCGGTGAGCGAGTTTATTAGCAAGTGCATCGGTGATTAACTTCTTCGATATAGGGGGCGCTCTTTTAATTTTTGGATAAAAAAACGTTCCCGTTTTAAACAAGATATTTTGTCACGAAAAGATGCTCGACTATGCATATAATTGACAGCTTTGGAAAGAAAACACTCTGACGTTTCCAAATCTGCAAAGATATTATCTGTGAGTGCCACGGAACTGATGCTACAGGCGAAACCAAGATGAAATTTCAAACAGGAAATGCCCCAGATTTTGAATGCGCTTTGTTCCAATGTCTCCTTATATGGCTGTGAATGCGCAAGGAATGAGCCTACACTTTCTGTTGTTTCCCCAAGGTGTCTGCAGCATAGTGACGTATTTGTAGGCATATCATTGGAAGATTGACCATAAGAGACTACATTTACCAGGTGCCCCACTTGGTGTCCTCCGTTGCAATTATTGCGCATCTCCAGCTGCATGCATTTTACCATTTGCTTCAGAGGAGAAACCAAACTGCCACGAATGACTTATCATCGAATAGATATGTGAAAAACACCTTGAGGATTGATTCTAAACAACGTTTGCCATGTTTCTGTTGATATTATGGAGTTAATTTGGAAAAAAGTTTGGCGTTGTAATGACTGAAAATTTTTTTGGAAAAACTGAACATTTGCTATCTAACTGAGAGTCTTTTTCCGAAGTTCTTAGCCAAAATGTTGCGGAGAGAGGCATAATCCTATGCTAATTCTCCTGCTTGTTTACAAATAATATTTTTTAACAAAAAGGAAAAATAGATTAATTTCATTTCATTTTCATGAACATTAATGAGCTCCTCATTGAAAACATCCGGGGTTCTTCAAAGGTAAATGAAATGCTATCTAACTGAGAGTCTCCTCATTGAAAACATCCTGAAGTTCTTCAAAGGTAAATGATTTTATTTGAATTCTTTTCTGGTTTTTGGGAAAATGTTGCATACTGAAAGAGAGGCATAAAAATCTGAGATGACAGTGTTGTTATGCTAGGCTATTAATTTCAATTTGCGACTGAATTAACACAAATGCTTGTTTAGCTATGGTTCAAAAAATAATCTTTCAGCATATTTTGAAAATCTGAGATGACAGTGTTGTTAACAAAAGCTAAGCTTGAGAGCAAATAGATTAATTTAATTTAATTTGCGATTTTCATGAATAGTTAACGTTGTGTTATGCTAATGAGCTTGCGGATAGATTTACACAATCCTGGATACAGGTTTTTTTTCGTAGCTAAACGTGACGCAGAAAACGGAGCGATTTGTCCTAAACAAATAATCTTTCAGGAAAAACTGAACATTTGCTATCTGAGAGTCTCCTCATTGAAAACATCCGAAGTTCTTCAAAGGTAAATGATTTTATTTGAATGCTTTTCTGGTTTTTGGGAAAATGTTGCCTGCTGAATGCTAACGCTAAATTCTACGCTAAATGCTACGTTAGCTATCAATACTGTTACACAAATGCTTGTTTTGCAATGGTTGAGAAGCATATTTTGAAAATCTGAGATGACAGTGTTGTTAACAAAAGGCTAAGCTTGAGAGCAAATAGATTCATTTCATTTCATTTGCATTTTTTCATGAATAGTTAACGTTGCGTTATGGTAATGAGCTTGAGGTTGTAGTCACGATACCGGATCCGGGATGGCTCGACGCAAGAAGTTAATGCTGGGAAACTTAAATCCATTTTACCAAATTTCTATCAGCATATTAAATGTGCAACCAGAGGGAAGAAACTCTGGACCACCTTTACTCCACACACATAGACGCATACAAAGCTCTCCCTTGTCCTCCATTTGGCTAATCTGACCATAATTCTATCCTCCTGATTCCTGCTTACAAGCAAAAATTAAATTAAGAAGCACCAGTGGCTAGATCAATAAAAAAAGTGGTCAGATGAAGCAGATGCTAAGCTACAGGACTGTTTTGCTATCACAGACTGGAATATGTTCCGGAATTCCTCAGATGGCATTGAGGAGTATACTACATCAGTCACTGGCTTCATCAATAAGTGCATCGATAATGTCGTCCCCACTGTGACCATTCGTACATACCTCAACTGGAAGCCATGGATTACAGGCAACATCCTCACTGAGCTAAAGGCTAGAGCTGCCACTTTCAAGGAGCGGGACTCTAACCCAGAAGCTTATAAGAAATCCTGCTATGCCCTCCGACGAACCATCAAACAGGCAAAGCGTCAATACAGGACCAAGATTGAACCCTACTACACCGAATCTTACGCTTGTCGGATGTGACAGGGCTTGCAAACCATTACAGACTACAAAGGGAAACACAGCTGAGAGCTGCCCAGTGACACAAGCCTACCAGACGAGCAAAACAACTTCTATGCTCACTTCGAGGCAAATAACTCTGAAACATGCATGAGAGCACCAGCTGTTCCGGGAACTGTCTGATCACGCTCTCCGCAGCCGATGTGAGTTAGACCTTTAAACAGGTCAACACTCACAAGGCCGCAGGGCCAGAGCAATTAGGACGTGTACTGCGAGCATGCGCTGACCAACTGGCAAGAGTCTTCAATGACATTTTCAACCTCTCCCTGTCGGAGCCTGTAATACGATCATGTTTTAAGCAGACCACCATAGTGCCTGTGCCCCAAAACACTAAGGTAACCTGCCTAAACGACTTCCGACCCTTGGCACTCACGTCTGTAGTCATGAAGTGCTTTGAAAGGCGGGTCATAGATTACATCAACACCATTATCCCAGAAACCCTAGGCCCACTCCAAATTTGCATACCGCCCCAACAGAGCCACAGATGATGCAATCTCTATTGCACTCCACACTGCCCTTTCCTACCTGGATAAAGGGAACACCTATGTGAGAATATTAATTGACTACAGCTCAGCGTTCAACACCATGGTGCCATCTAAGCTCATCAATAAGCTAAGGACCCTGGGACTAAACACCTCCCTCTGCAACTGGATCCTGGACTTCATGGTGGTAAGGGTAGGTAACAACACGTTTGCCGATGACACAATAGTGGCCTGATCACCGACAACAATGATACAGCCTATGGGGAGGAGGTTAGAGACCTGGCCGTGTGGTGCCAGGACAACAACCTCTCCCTCAACATGATCAAGACAAAGGAGATGATTGTGGACTATAGGAAAAATAGGACCAAGCACGCCCCTGTTCTCATCGATGGGGCTGTAGTGGAGCAGGTTGAGAGCTTCAAGTTCCTTGGTGTTCACATCACCAACAAACTAAAGCAACAAGGTCCAAGCACACCAAGATAGTCGTGAAGAGGGCACAACAAAACCTATTCCCCCCCAGGAGACTGAAAAGTTTTGGCATGGGCCCTCAGATCTTCAAAAGTTCTACAGCTGCACCATCGAGAGCATCCTGACTGATTGCGTGTTATGGCATCTACAGAGGGTAGTGCGAAAGGCCCAGTACATCACTGGGGCCAAACTTCCTGACATCCAGGACCTCTATACCAGGCAGTGTCAGAGGAAGGCCCTAAAAATTGTGATAGACTCCAGCCACCCTAGTCATAGACTGTTCTCTCTGCTACCACACGGCAAACGATACCGGAGCGCCAAGTCTAAGTCCAGGAGGCTTCTAAACAGCTTCTACCCCTAAGCCATAAGACTCCTAAACATCTAATCAAATTGCTACCCAGACTATTTGCATTGACCCCCCTATTTTACACCGCTGCTACTATCTGTTGTTATCATCTATGCATAGTCACTTTAATAACTCTACCTACATGTACATATTACCTCAATTACCTGTGCCCCCACACTTTGACTCTGATATCAGAGAGCAAACAATGTTTCAATTTGTCACTTTGTTCTTAAAGGTCAGTACCTGTCTAGCCTGCCAGACGTTTGAGAGGGTGAAGACCGCTTATGTCACTAATGCCTGGAGCCAGAAATCTGTTGATTTGAGAGGTAAAACATTTGGTCGTTTAAATTATTTTTTACATTTACATTTACATTTAAGTCATTTAGCAGACGCTCTTATCCAGAGTGACTTTTTTTGTTTTTACAACTCGTGATTGTTTTTACCAATCTAAAACAACACATAAATCCACAATGCTTTAGGCTAGAAATGAGAGGTAAAATGCCAAAAGAAGACCGGACTCATCGATTATTATGATAAAAGGTTGAGATCTCCTGTTGTGTTTAAGTCCTGTTTGATATGTATTTCTCACTGGAACATTCCTATGAAAATGTTAGGTGATGACCTATTGAGACTGAACTTCTTATGTCTGGGGGCAGTATTGAGTAGCTTGGATGAATAAGGTGCCCAGAGTAAACTGCCTGCTACTCAGGCCCAGTTGCTAATATATGCATATTATTAGTAGATATGGATAGAAAACACTCTGAAGTTTCTAAAACTGTTTGAATGATGTCATCTGATGAAGATCATCAAAGGTTAGTGATACATTTTTATCTCTATTTCTGATTTTTGTGACTCCTCTCTTTGGCTGGAAAAATGGCTGTGTTTTTCTGTGACTAGGTGCAGACCTAACATAATCGTTTGGTGTGCTTCGTCGTGAAGCCTTTTTGAAATCGGACACTGTGGTGGGATTAAAAACAAATGTATCTTTAAAATGGTGTAAAATACTTCTATGTTTGAGGAATATTAATTATGAGACTTCTGTTGTTTTGAATTTGGAGCCCTGCACTTTCACTGGCTGTTGTCATATCGATCCCGTTAGCGGGATCTAAGCCATAAGAAGTTTTAAGGGAACATTCTCTAAAGTTGTGGGAATGTGTGTTGTTAGCTGGGTTATCAGTAGTTATAAGGATCTCCCTACCAGGGTTACCCACTTCACTGGCTATCTCTTGACTCTGGATGAAGGTATATATCTTCAACCTGAGCATGATTCGAAGAGTCTTTGGCAGCCATGGAGGTGTCTTCTTGAATTCACCTAATCTAGTCCTCTCAGGCTTCCAATAGTCTTCCCTCTGTGTGTCCATGACAAGTCAAAACGTCATAATTTATGTAAAAACCTTTAGTCATTTTGTTCCATATGCTTATCTGAAGCTGAGCTCAAAGATAAACGTGACACTTCAGTACAATCCATTGAATCAGTAGTGCACTGGGCCGCTTGTCATCACAGTAGTGAGTGTGCCTATTTTTCTTATGCTGGCATCAAGGACAACTCCCTGTCAGATTACTGTACCATTGTTACTGAAGATAACATTTCTCCCACAGGATCTCTCTGTGTGAACATATTTATTTTTCATTTCCATACAAACCAAATTTTTTCATTTACTTTGGCAGAATGCAGGGGCGGACAGGGACAAGAATTCTGCATTTTATCCACTCTAGCCCACAGCTCTGCACATTGCTAATTCACCCCCCCCCCCCCCATCCCCACTCAGCACCATCATCCTACCACTCATCTAGCTGTCCACCAACCATACACACACCCCATCTCTAAACATACACCCTACACCCTGACCCTACTCACCCCACTTAGACACAGGCAGTAGTGCTGACACATACCATTGGGAGTACAATACAGCGTTTCTGAACTGTTTCTGTACCAGTGACTGGTGAAACATGGTCCTCCTCCTCTTTTTTAACCAGCTCATGTTCACATCAAATACAATATGTAAAAACACCTGGGTCTCTTTTCTAGACATTTTGTTTGGCTCCCTGTTGTGCTGTCTCTCTGTGCTTCTTTTGTTCTCTGTCTGTCTGTCTGCCTGTCTGATTAAGTCATATATCTTATAAAAGCTAAGGACTAGGGCTATAATGCAAATTAGTGCCTGTCATGTGTTCCCCTGAATCAACACCTACCCTACGTGTTAATTACTATGACAGGGCTCCAGACTAACATTTTCCACTGGTGTCACTAACTTTTACAGTTGGTGGCACTGGCACTGGCACCAGCCAATGATTAGGCTACTACCCATGAGACCTATAGGCCTATGTCCTCGGGAATGTCCGGTGCGCATTTTGCGTGCACGCCTCTCCTTATCTCAAAGCCTTAACACATATCTTGCTTGTAAAATAGTTGGTATTGATCTAAATATTGAGAGTTGAGAAATAATACTAACAGAAAGCTGAAACCCTCCTGTTTTGGACAGGGACAAGTGTACAAAGATTCCAAAGTTTTTCCTGCAATTGCATTTTGAAATGTTACATGATCAAAACACGTTTTTCTCACGGGCATGGGGGGAGAGGAGAGTGGCTCGCTCATTATAGCAGCAGGCTCCAACGAAACAGGCACAGGGCCAGGGCACACACTCTCATTACAGGAATCATGAGGATAATACTCTTTACTGTGACCAAATCATGTTTCAGTGGCCGTTACCCACTGATCAGCCAAAATCTCATTATTGATTAGTATAATAGAGAAATTAAGTTTAAAAAATATATTTTTTATTATTTATTATTTATTGTCACCTTTAAAAAAATGTTTTATATATTAAACATATATTTGTGTGTGTCAATTTCGACCAGCCCACCCAACAAAAACAATAGTCCAGCCCATTTGGCATTTGCCAGAATTGCCAGATGGCCAATCCACCCCTGGCAGAAAGAATGATTCTTATTTTTTCTCTCTCTCTTTTCTCATTTGGCTCTTAACAGATAAGAGGGTATTCATCTTTTGTCTTTGCAGAGTAAGTCAATTAAAATGCAGCCATGCTTTTTCTCTGTGGAAGAGCCTTTTGTTGCGTCAAATTATCAAGCTGGGCGCTCACACAGACACAAAACAGGCCTGGTCTGTCTTTCTCCATGTTAATTCCTACTCTATTATTATTCTCTCCCTGCTTTACAAGACAGGAGCTTGTCCAACACTGACCTATGTTTTGTTAATATGCATGAATGCAGTTGTCACACATAATTTATTCAGCTGTTGTTACAATATATAAAATATTGAAATTATATGGTATTCTGTACAGTTCATGTAAATATGTATTAACTATGTTCCATAGCACATACTGTATGTATTTCTGCAATACAGACATTTTTATATTGTGATATATAAAAAACTCTTAGATGTTAAGTCCCCCATTAGGGGGACTTTGAGCTCTCGAGACCGGTTCCGACTGACATTTTGGTGTACAAAGCGCTCTGTGAACATCGTAGGGTCCCTAGCCATATAATGCCAGAAAGCCCCATCTGTCTGCTCTCCCCTTTTACCCTCTTAGCGGAACTGACTTTAAGTGTCAGGTTTCACATCCTACATTTGCATAGGGAGTGACGTATCACATTTTCTGGCTTATCCAGACAAAGAATTGATTTACTCTTCCTCTAGGCTGGTGAGCCCAGACTCTGGCATATGAACGGTGATTGCGGTTACATGCACACAATAATATGATTATTGTGGATAGCCAGACTAGTATAATAGTTTGTTTAAAATGTTTACATGCTTTGCAAGAGGAATGATTCCCCTAATAATCCTGTTTACATGGACACATCTGAAATCAGGCTACCTGATAAATGCAGAAAATCGCCAATCAAAATAAACGTTCTACCACAGCGAACATGTTATTTTTGGGAAGCATATTTGAATCTGACTTCGGACAAAACATTCGGAAAACACATTCCCTAATATTGAGTTGTACCCCCTTTTTCCATCAGAACAGCCTCAATTCGTCAGGGCATGGACTCTACAAGGTGTCGAAAGCGTTCCACAGGAATTCTAGCCCATGTTGACTCCATTGCTTCTCACAGTTGTGTCAAGTTGGCTAGATGTCCTTTGGGTGGTGGACCATTCTTGATACATACAGGTAAATGATTGAGAGTGAAAAACCCAGCAGCGTTGCAGTTCTTGACACACTCAAACCGGTGCGCCTGGCACCTACAACCATACCCTGTTCAAAGGCACTTAAGAATTTTGTCTTGCCCATTCATCCTCTGAATGGCACATACACAATCCATTTCTTTAACCTGTCTCCTCCCCTTCATCTCCACAGATTGAAGTGGATTTATCAAGTGATATCAATAAGGGATCATAGCTTTCACCTTGATTCACATGGTCAGTCTGTCATGAAAAGAGCATGTTCCTAATGTTTTGTACACTCAGTGTATAGTTTGTGTGTGAAAACCACTTCTAAGACCCATAAATTCAGTTGTTCTGAACACACTTCACACGCGCTAAAGAGGGAGGCTCGCTCAACTGGTGCTAACACATTAGCAGATCAAATACATCGCTGGAATGTGATTAAGGTGCCAACATGTCTTAATAATGTCACCTCTTTCAGGAATACCTAGGATAGGATAAAGTAATCCTTCTCACCCCCCCCCCCTTAAAAGATTTAGATGCACTATTGTAAAGTGGCTGTTCCACTGGATGTCTTAAGGCAGGGGTGTCAAAGTCAAATGGACGGAGGGCCAAATAAAAATCAGCTACAAGACGAGGGCGGACTGTTCGAATGTTCATTGAAAATTTTTTAAATGAGCGCGCTATAGTCTGTGAACCTAATTGAACCTACTGAAAACCTAACAAATATATTACAATATGATCAGATAAATAAAGCAATATTTTCTTATGGCTCTGTCAGTAATCTTTAATTTTCAACAGACACAAAAGACAAATTTCCTTTATATAAATATCCCCATAACATGAACATTAAATGAAAGAAACCGGTATTCAAGTCAGTAGACTATATTTTCTATTTTAGCAAAAGTGGGCTAAATTTACTTCAAAGAAAAACAATAATAGCATTTTCTATCATCCACTCAACTGAAATATTTTAAAATATAATTGGATTGAAATACAAAAAAATAAAGTGCAAAAATCTATTAATCAAAAACAACACTTTGTTTAAGGAGAAGTAACATGCAGTGAAAACAAATATTAAATTTTAACTTTTAAACTTGAACTGAGTAAAAACTCTAAATATGTGATTGCACAGTAATGTTCACTTGTTTGAGGTTGAGGTGATACTTGGTGGTGTCCCATCTTTTCCACAAGTTCATCAATGTTCAAGGCTCTGAGCTGAAGAAATCCTCAGATTGGAGGTGTTCAGAAAATGTGATGTTTCATCAAAGTTGTTCACACAGGTATGAAACATAGACAACGTTTGAGCAGCCTGGATGCGCAGCTGGGGCATTGTGCCGGGGAGGAAACGGGCGAACTCCGCACACCCACTGCCGCATATTTTGCCCTCAGTGCATCATTGCATTGGAGGTCAATCAACTCCATTTGGAGGTTTGGTGGTGAGCTTTCCACGTCAACAGCAAATGGGTTACCGTTCCAACCTGCTTTTTTGTGCTTCAAAGTCAGCAAATCGTCGAAAGTCAGCGGCAAGCATACCTATTTTATCAGCCAACTGTGTGCTCGGGAACGCACTGGTAGAGAGCTTCTCTTTCATGGTCTGGCAGCTGGGAAAGTGGCTCAAATTTTCTTTCCGCATCTGCGTCTCCCACAGAGTCAGTTTGGTTTTAAATGCCTTCACTGTACTGTACATATCAGAGATGACACGATCCCGACCCTGCAGCTGCAAGTTTAATTCAGATGACTCGTAATGTCACACAGAAAAGCCATTTCACACAGAAACATTTCGTCTCGGAGTTGTGTTGTGTCTTTCCCTTTGCTGTCCAAGAACAGACAAATCTCCTCACGGCTCGAAACATCTTTGAAGCACCTTTCCCTGGCTTAGCCATCGCACCTCTGTGTGACAAATCACCATGCTCCGTTTCTAACTCCGTCAGAAATGCCTTGAACTGGCGGTGATTCAAACCTTTGGCTCTGATAAAACTGTGCGCGTGATGATGCTCATTACATGCTCCATTTTCAAGGCTCACAACGCTTCCTGGTGTATGATACAATGATAAGCTGTCAGCTCACCTGTCGCGTTTTCCTCTTGCATCTTTTCCCCGTATCTTCGCCACAGTCCGCTCCTGTGTCCACACATCGCAGGTGCTCCGTCGGTTGTCAAACCCACGAGTTTTTCCCAAGGCAGCTCCATCTCATTTACACATCTTGACACCTCTTCATACAAATCATGCCCCGTATTGTGCCATGCATAGGACGTAAAGCCAAAAACTCCTCTGTCACGCTTAGGTTGGAGTCCACTCCGCGGATGAAAATTGACAACTGGGCAATGTCAG
Organism: Oncorhynchus nerka; assembly: GCF_034236695.1. NCBI lineage: Eukaryota > Metazoa > Chordata > Actinopteri > Salmoniformes > Salmonidae > Oncorhynchus > Oncorhynchus nerka. The sequence continues at coordinate 68,237,503 of NC_088405.1, read as the reverse complement.
AAATGTCATCCACAGCCAAGGAATATGCAATAAAATCTTTTCCCTTTTTCACAAGCTGCTCTTTTAGATTGATGGACAACTGGTCTACTCTCTCGGCAATGGTGTTTCTGCTCAGACTCACATTTAAAAGAGTTGCCTTTTTCTGGGCAAACTTCGTCACAAACTTTAATCATGCAGTTTTGATGAAATCCCCCTCCGTAAATGGCCGGGCTGATTTAGCGATCTCTTCTGCCAAAATAAAACTGGCCTTGACAGCAGCCTGGCCTTGTGATTTGGCTTTTGAAGAGCCTGTCGAGATTTGAGGCCTCGTTTTAATTCCTCTGCCTTTTGTAGCCTTTGTTCCATGTCCATATTCTTGTTTTTGTCCGCGTGTTTCGTTTCATAATGTCGTCTCAGATTATACTCTTTCAGTACCGCCACACTTTCTCCACACAGAAGACACACAGGTTTTCCAGCTACCTTCGTGAACATATACTCCGACTCCCACCTTGTTTGAAACCCCGGTTCTCAACCTTCCGTTTTGCCATTTTTTTGGGTATCTGAAAGTTAATTTTACTGTGAAATAAATATTGAAATGAAGCAGCCTACTGCTCGGTGCGTCACCTTTGCATTGTGGGAAATGTAGTATTGGTGCGTGTAAAAGATCTGCGGGCTGCCGGCTTGCTGCGGGCCGGTTCTAATAATAAATCAAGATCATCCCAGGGGCCGTAAAAAACCTTCTTGCGGGCCGGATGTGGCCCGCGGGCCTTGACTCTGACATATGTGTCTTAAGGTGAACGCACCAATTTGTAAGTCGCTCTGGATAAGAGCGTCTGCTAAATGACTTAAATGTAATGTAAATGTAATAATTCAAAAGATTTCTCAGAAAACCAGGTGTTTTATTCTGCGTATGCTTACTTCGATTTTTCACCACACCGATTAAGAAAAGCAAAGTAAGCTGTTTACATGACTATTGCATAATATGCCTACTGCCACAGTTGAATATTGAATTAGTAGTCTGCATGTAAACATACTCAGTGTAGCAGATCCAGCCATTGTGGTTTCATCTCGCTGTGATATTCTCAGCAGGATTTAGAGCTCTCAAAAATACAAAATAATTTAATCGAATTTAAACAATACCACTTCAAATCAAATCAAATTGTATTTGTCTCATCCAGTGGGGAGAACAAGTACTTGATACACTGCCGATTTTGCAGGTTTTCCTACTTACAAAGCATGTAGAGGTCTATAATTGTTTTTATCATAGGTACACTTCAACTGTGAGAGACGGAATCTAAAACAAAAATCCAGAAAAAAAAATCTCATTGTATGATTTTTAAGTAATTAATTTTCATTTTATTGCATGACATAAGTATTTGATCACCTACCAACCAGTAAGAATTACGGCTCTCACAGACCTGTTAGTTTCTCTTTAAGAAGCCCTCCTGTTCTCCACTCATTACCTGTATTAACTGCACCTGTTTGAACTCGTTACCTGTATATAAGACACCTGTCCACACACTCAATCAAACAGACTCCAACCTCTCCACAATGGCCAAGACCAGAGAGCTGTGTAAGGGCATCAGGGATAAAATTGTAGACCTGCACAAGGCTGTGATGGGTTACAGGACAATAGGCAAGCAGCTTGGTGAGAAGGCAACAACTGTTGGCGCAATTATTAGAAAATGGAAGATGACGGTCAATCACCCTCAGTCTGGGGCTCCATGCAAGATCTCACCTTGTGATGCATCAATGATCATGAGGAAGGTGAGAGATCAGCCCAAAACTACACGGCAGGACCTGGTCAATGACCTGAAGAGAGCTGGGACCACAGTCTCAAAGAAAACTATTAGTAACACACTACGCCGTCATGGATTAAAATCCTGCAGCGCACGCAATGTCCCCCTGCTCAAGCCAGCACATGTCCAGGCTCGTCTGAAGTTTGCCAATGACCATCTGGATGATCCAGAGGAGGAATGGGATAAGTTTATGTGGTCTGATGAGACAAAAATAGAGCTTTTTGGTCTAAACTCCACTCGCCGTGTTTGGAGGAAGAAGAAGGATGAGTACAACCCCAAGAACACCATCCCAACGGTGAAGCATGGAGGTGGAAACATCATTCTTTGGGGATGCTTTTCTGCAAAGGGGACAGGACGACTGCATCGTATTGAGGGGAGGATGGATGGGGCCATGCATCGCTAGATCTTGGCCAACAACCTCCTTCCATCAGTAAGAGCATTGAAGATGGGTCGTGGCTGGGTCTTCCAGCATGACAACAACCCGAAACACACAGCCAGGGCAACTAAGGAGTGGCTCCGTAAGAAGCATCCCAAGGTCCTTGAGTGGCCTATCCAGTCTCCAGACATGAACCCAATAGAAAATCTTTGGAGGGAGCTGAAAGTCCGTATTGCCCAGCGACAGCCCCAAAACCTGAAGGATCTGGAGAAGGTCTGTATGGAGGAGTGGGCCAAAATCCCTGCTGCAGTGTATGCAAACCTGGTCAAGATCTACAGGAAACGTATGATCTCTGTAATTGCAAACAAAGGTTTCTGTACCAAATATTAAGTTATGCTTTTCTGATGTATCAAATACTTATGTCATGCAATAAAATGCAAATTAATTACTTAAAAATCATACAATGTGATTTTCTGGAATTTTGTTTTAGATTCCATCTCTCACAGTTGAAGTGTACCTATGATAAAAATGACAGACCTCTACATGCTTTGTAAGTAGGAAAACCTGCATATTCGGCAGTGTATCAAATAATTCTCCCCACTGTACACATGGTTAGCAGATGTTAATGCGAGTGTAGCGAAATGCTTGTGCTTCTAGTTCCGACCATACAGTAATATATAAAACGTAATCTAACAACTCTATCTTGGTCACAGACAGACGAAATCCCATCGTTTTTAAAGCTCAAATTGTAATGAGTATGCACACATGTAAATGGTATTTCTGCGCCTTTCAGTGGACTTTTAGGAGAAAATTCTCTGACGGTGTAACGCCCTGGCCATAGAGAGGCTTTTTATTCTCTATTTTGGTTAGGCCAGGGTGTGACTAGGGTGGGCATTCTATGTTCTTTTTTCTATGTTTTTGTATTTCTTTGTTTTTGGCCGGGTATGGTTCTCAAACAGGGACAGCTGTCTGTCGTTGTCTCTGATTGAGAACCATACTTAGGGAGCCTTTTCCCACCTGTGTTTTGTGGGTAATCATTTTTCCGTTTGTGCACCTCGGTTGCGTCACGGTCTTTGCTGGTGACCTGTTTGTTTGTCACTTTCACTAAAAGATGTGGAACTACAAGCACGCTACGCCTTGGTAGATTTATGACAGGGAGTTTGAGGATAGCGAGCGTGACAGACGGCAGTTATTTAACACTTATAAGAAATGTGAAATCTTATAGTAATTAATTTATAATTTGATTGTTACTATATTTAGAAACCATTATCTTATTCCCCCTTTGTTGAATTGTGAAAAAATCATGTATGATTATTTTCAGAACATTTGGGCTCCCTGCCTGTGCCATTAAACCCCTACAACTCATCCAGAACGCCGCAGCCCGTCTGGTGTTCAACCTTCCCAAGTTCTCTCACGTCACCCCGCTCCTCCGCTCCCTCCACTGGCTTCCAGTTGAAGCTCGCATCCGCTACAAGGCCATGGTGCTTGCCTACGGAGCTGTGAGGGGAACGGCACCTCAGTACCTCCAGGCTCTGATCAGGCCCTACACCCAAACAAGGGCACTGCGTTCATCCACCTCTGGCCTGCTCGCCTCCCTACCACTGAGGAAGTACAGTTCCCGCTCAGCCCAGTCAAAACTGTCCGCTGCTCTGGCCCCCCAATGGTGGAACAAACTCCCTCACGACGCCAGGACAGCGGAGTCAATCACCACCTTCCGGAGACACCTGAAACCCCACCTCTTTAAGGAATACCTAGGATAGGATAAAGTAATCCTTCTCACCCCCCTTAAAAGATTTAGATGCACTATTGTAAAGTGGCAGTTCCACTGGATGTCATAAGGTGAACGCACCAATTTGTAAGTCGCTCTGGATAAGAGCGTCTGCTAAATGACTTAAATGTAAATGTAAATGTAATTTGTCCGATCTATTTGAGCTTGTGCCCTCAAAAGTGAGAGCACCTCAGCAATTTATAAATATTTTTACCAGAAAGGGAAAGAAAGTATATATATGCAACAGTATCAGTTATTGTTTATGGTCATCTCATGAAAAATCATTATGTTTGGGTATGTCTATTTAAGTGGAAATAAATGTTGCCCTATCATTCAACTGGTTAATATTTATATCAGAGTATTGATTGACCGTATATCAAACTGTGTGTTAAACCAGTATGGGGAGCGTACATTGGAGGGGAGGTTAAGGGTGAAGGATTGGAATGAACTTAACAATAGATAATAACAAGAGGCCCATTTTAAAACAATATGTAATCTTCAATGAGAACATTATTGGCCTAACAGTGCTCTCATTCCCCCTCTCTCCCCTTCTCTTCTTCCTCATCCTCCCTCCACCCCTCCTTCCCTTGTCCTCCCTCCCTACCAAGTCCTTCCTCAATCCTTCCCTCCCTATCTTCGTCTCTCCCACCCTCCCTCTCTCCTAAATCCTGCCATAGGTGGTTTAGTGACAGAGCCCAATCACTTTACCAGACAACAAAAGCTGCCTGTCCCACAGGTCATCATTAAACCCTATTGTCTGTAGCCTCCTGGCCTCTGAGCTACAGTAGCTCCACCAGATAGACATATGATGCAGACAGGGGTTCAATAACTATTTGAAATCTTTCAAATACTTTGAGCATTTTCTCTAGCCCACTTGGAGTGCCAGCTGGGCGGGTTTTAAAGCATTGGGACTATTCTATTGGCCCATTAAGCCAGGCAAGCTCAATCAAGAAAATACTTTTAAAACCCAGGTCTGATAGCTAGGGCCACACTGCTCTACTCTCTGGTGAACAGCCTTGAAACATCCCATAATAGAGTGGCTGTGGCTGGCCTGGAACAGACTGACAGATCGTGATGAGTACATTGTTTTGTAAGGAGAAGCACACTTCTTGACATTTTCTGTCCAGGGCTCTGTACTGAAGCTGTCAGGAAGAAATGCTGAAATGACTCACCTTGGCTCATGGAAGAGTTTCTGCCATAAGAGGACGATCTCTCCCACCACATCTTGCTTGATAGACATAATATAATGTTTTCACCATCACTGTCAAATCAATAGATTCTAATTACAACCTTATGTTGTCAGATTGTTAGAAGATTGTTCCAGCAATTATCACATCAAGGTGCAACATAATTCCATAGCATCAACAACATCATTAGTCCTGTCCCCCGTCCCCCCAGACAGTAGAGACACTGACTTTCTTGAAAGTCTAGACAAGCGCAAAGAATTACCTTTCCAAGCTTTAATCAAAAATAATAACGTTGTTGCCCTTTGAAGTCATGTTGCGTATTATTTCTAGTGACTAATCAGTAGCTAAGGGTCATAGTGAGTCCTGAGTCTCCTGATCCTGGTAAATCTGTATGCGTGGACTGTTAGACCGTTTCTGACTAATTACTGTAGCTGTTATGAGCGACCCACCTAATTCATCACTCCTTTGAACATTTAATTAGCTGGTAGGCCCAGCGCAATTAAGCTCTGAATTAGGACAAATTGAACTGCAAGCCAAGTAGCTTGAAGGACACACCACATCACACCATGTCCAAATATGATTTCAGCTAGGAAAACCTTTACACCATGTCGTAGCCTGACTCAAAGTCATCTGAGCCAGATGGACTGTCTCCATCTCTTAAGTGAAGACAGTTTATTTATTTATCTACTAATCTTTACATACAACTTTATTTTAAGATTATCTGGAAAAAGTTATTACATGATCAGTTCAACAGTTATCCGTCAATTTTGTTATCCAGCAATTTATCACATTATCTGGTTGAATTACATTCTACAAGAAAAGATTCTTACATTATTGAACGTTATTCCGTTATCTGGTGTTATTACATTGTCCGTTGTTACAGTCCCCAAAGAGATTACGTCTCTTACAAGAGAGACCTGGATCAAAGTACCAGCAGCATGTTTTATGTTACTTAATCATTTCTTAATGGGTAAAACCTCTCAAAGTTGAAGTCGGCTACGTGAGTGAGTTGTTACATTAATGCAACGAGAGATACGAGACAGACAGAGATGTTCATTATTGAACCAGTCATTAGTCTGCTCAGGTAAGATAATGGATCAACTGATCCAATTTAGATGTCTTGGTTCAAACAAAAACATGATCCTTTCACATCCTCTCTGTTCTGTTGAGTCCTAAATGTTAATGTCTAAAGATTTACAGTAATTTCAGATCCTTTGGTTGGTAATTAAGCATCGTTGACACTATCACAGGGCAGTCAGGGAGATCCAAAGCCTGCAGCAATGTTGGGAGAAATGAGGAGCTAAAATGCCCGATTGACTCCAGAGGATAGTCATATACAGAAGGAGGGGAAAAATCGATATCTTTCATCCCCACACTTGAAATGGGAGTGGATCAACAACTGAACATATTCATAAAGCGAAAACAAACAACTCAGACAGCCACTTGCACTGATCCCGAGGGAATAACGGAACTAAAAGGAAGAGAGTCTGTTAGAAATGGTTCAATGAGTTAGGATACTGTACTATAACTGGATACATGTCTAAACCTGGTGGCTGCAGCTTCACCAGAGCTAACTAAACCCTAAGTCAGGCTAAGTTCTGCTTTCCACCACAAAACCAAACCACAAAGAAGCACTCATTCAGAATGCAACACAGGTTTGGTTTTGCTTCAGCACTCCCTCTTATCCCCACTGTCTTTTTGAGTACAACCTTCAGTGTGGATGTTAATGTGTGGATCTTGTGGCTTGTGCTCAGTAAATTATACCTGTAGTGGATTTAAAAAAAAATCTGGTTCTGTAGCAGCATAGCTTTGTCACTCAAACACTTTAAGGGCAAACCAAGAGGCTCTCTCAAACCAAGAGGTGCTCTTTTCTATGAATCTGTTTGTATGTGAGTGCTGTTTTGTGCGTCCCTGTGTGTTTATGTCTGAATGGGATAAATGACCTGTTAAACTCCATGATTTTAGCCCTCTCAATTTCATAGCGAGGAGAATAAGCTTATTTTATAGTGGAGTGAAGTGTACTATTTCTCTCCATAACTAATACAAGCTTGATAATGTAGATGAGAATTTCCCACACTGCTTAAATAAACTATGACACCTTGTTTTTCCATTCATTCAACAAGCATTATTTAAATGTATACATATGATTTCCTGCATAGCTATTGCTGCTCTCATTATAAACAAAGTGTCCATGCTTACAGCAGTACAGCAAAAACATTTTTTTGAACTCGAAATCAATGCATTTGTTTACCCCACTTTACCAGATATATTTTAATCAGATGCTGCTATATTGCCTGTCTTACTACAATTCTACAAAGATGAAATAGAAGAGTGGGTGCCTTTTTATAGTATGAGTCCATTATAAGAGGGGAAATTTGGCACTGTTCCCTGGTTGGCATTAAGATAAAGAATTTCCGGAGCCCTCCTGGAGGCGGACGCTATCCCAGGACATTCCCAGGGTTCCGCTGTGCTTTGAACTGGGTTGGACTAATGAGTGCTGTGTGGAAAGGAGTGTGTGGCCTTGCTGCACTGTGGCCCTCCACCAGGCCTACTCAACCAGGCCTTCAGGGTTCTGTGGAATCCATGTTAGGCCCCACGTTTTGCCCTGTGTGAGGCTCCAGCTCACACTGCTTTTTCAGCAGTTATATGCAAATCCACCAAGTCCTTCACCACGGCTCCTTAGGGGCCTGTGGGGCTCCATTTAAGGCCCTCTAAAAGGCACTGTTAGGATGCCTGTTAGGAGCCTCTGAAAGGCCACAGCCCCCCCCCAGCAGCCACAGCAGGTATGTGATGAGGCTAGGGCAACAGTCTTGGTGAGAGGAGGGCAAGGATCGATAGCACTATCCCGTCCCTGGGTGTTGATTATGTGATACACTGCACTGACTGTGAGGCTTTGTAAAGTAGAGGATTGCTCAGTGTGCCCCTGCATGCTCCCATACTGTCTTAACTTCAACATACATTGAGGATTCAGGGAAGTTCAAGGTGGGAGTTAGGGTGGAGGGTTGTGGAGGGGTGTGGGGGGTAGGACGGGGTAATGAGGTTACGAGGAGGTGTGGGGGTAGGACAGTGGGATGAGGTGACGAGGAGGAGGTGGAGGTGTGGAGGGTAGGAAAGTGGGATGAGGTGACAAGGAGGAGGTGTGGAGGGTAGGACGGTGGGATGAGGTGACGAGGAGGAGGAGGTGTGGAGGGTAGGACGTTGGGATGAGGTGATGAGGAGGAGGAGGTGTGGAGGGTAGGACGGTGGGATGAGGTGACGAGGAGGAGGAGGTGTGGAGGGTAGGACGGTGGGATGAGGTGAGGTGAGGAGGAGGAGGAGGTGTGGAGGGTAGGACGGCGGGATGAGGTGACGAGGAGGAGGAGGTGTGGAGGGTAGGACGGTGGGATGAGGTGAGGAGGAGGAGGAGGTGTGGAGGGTAGGACGGTGGGATGAGGTGACGAGGAGGAGGAGGTGTGGAGGGTAGGACGGTGGGATGAGGTGAGGTGAGGAGGAGGAGGAGGTGTGGAGGGTAGGACGGCGGGATGAGGTGACGAGGAGGAGGAGGTGTGGAGGGTAGGACAGAGGGATGACGAGGGCTAGAGACTACTAGAGAGTTAATAAACCATTAGCCTGTGGTGCCAGAGGCATGTTGGTTCAAATAGTTAATTTATGGATCCCTGTTATAGTAGGCTAAAGAAGGGAAGGAGATGGAGGGGTTGGTATTTGGCATCTGTATGGTGATGGTATATAAATGTCTCCAGTAGGGTGCTTACAGGATTTGACTTCTATTTAATGATATTCCTAGTTAAATAAAGGTTAAATAAAAAAATAATATCAAAATTCCTATCTCAACTCTGTGACGTTTGCCAGGAAAAGCAATGTGTATTGCCTTTCACTGGGAGTTAGTGCCTTATACATAACCCTTAGCTAGCGATTAGTGCTTTTTGAGGTCGTTTCGGTTTCGGTTTGATAATTATTTTAGACATTAAATGCACTATGCATTAAGTGGGTTTAATGCTGTAACAACACAAAATAAATAATTCAATATAAGTCCCATGATGGTAGTGTTACTGCTTATCACTTATAAACAATCATTTATTCACATTACTTAACTTTAATAAAATATTTCATTTGTATATACATTTGTTTTATTTGATTACTTAATTTCATTCCAAGTCATCATCTCATCTCTATAGAGCTGCTGCTTATGCTGTCTGACATTTTACATGACATTTATATTTTAGTCATTTAGCAGATGCTCTTATCCAAAACGAGGAACAATTAGAGTTAAGTGATGAGCAATTAGAGTTAAATGCCTTGCTCAAGGGCACATCGACATATTTTTCACCTAGTTGGCTCAGGGATTCAAACCAGCGACCTTTTGGTTACTGGCCCAATGCTTTTTACCGCTAGGCTACCTGACAAAATGTACTTTTTAGTAGTTCTTCAAAGTAAATAAAGCATACTTTATCATGTATTTTCAGGCAGAGATACCTTACAAAGCAACTCCTCTCTAGCCCTCTAGATCATTCATTATTTTCTCTTCTCAGAGTTGTTCCCACACAGACATGACAACAGTGGTGGGCCATCAGGGCCAGCAAGGCCTTCTCTGCTGGCCTAAACATCATCAGAATATAATTCAAAAATATATATATTTTCCCACGACTATGTATTCAATTATTCCCCAGAGTAAGAGTTATACTCTTCATTTCATAGCTTTCCTCTTGGTTGCACTGCTTCCAGCCTCAGGTTGAGATTTGGAGGGCTTGTCTTTATGTTAGATATTTTATCCAATCATATTCAGCCATCATGTGTTGCCAGGGGTCTAAAATCTGCCCTCAGGCCTTCAGAATCAACAGTGCGGGTAGCTTAAAGTGTAGCTCAAAGTGAATGGAAATGAAAATGAAAGTGTCAACCAATCAGCTTTAGAGTTGGCTATTGTACGCCTGCTGGCTGGCTCCAGTGTTACACAGGAGCCAGCTAGCAGGCGTAGTGCGTGCACGTCTTTTGATTGGATTACCAATATTGAGAGGCAGGTCCTATATGGGCAGGTCTATGCAGAACCTCAGAACTAGGAAACTGAATTTGATAAACAAATTAATTTGCGTACTACTAAGCTGTTTTTTCAACTCACAATGGCAGAAGGAGGAGAAGATATCGATTTGGTCGAGGATATAATTGTAACGCCATTCTCAAGACAAACTTTTCAAGAAAAGTTAGACATTGTCAGGAGAGGTCGCCCGAAGCCGACGCTACTAAGCCTGTCACAGGCGGGAAAGGGGTTCGTTCGCCACTTTCAAAGTTCCAACTACGAGCGCTATCAATGGCTCACAGGCTCCGAGAAGCACTGCAAACTGTACTGCTGGGAATCCCTATTATTTGCAAGTGATCGATTTGGTGTTTGGAGCCACACTGGCTTTGCAAACTTGAGTTGTCTAACCAAGCCAGCAACGAGATACCAAAGTACGGCTGGGCACTTACAAGCAATTGTGCTTTTGAAAACTTTTGGGGACACCCGAGTGGATCTACAGCTCAACAAACAAGCGCGCAGGGCAACGGGAGCTGCACAATGAAAAGGTATTGTACTTTTCCCCTGCAATTCTCTGAATAAAAATGTCAATTTCAAGGTGACGCAACGCCTGGTTATACTGCGTTTCTGTCTAAATGTATAGTGTCTAGAGCCATGGCATCATAATGATGGTAATAAGAGGTGGATTAATTCGGGTGGGACTGTGTAGGACCTCACTGAAGGCCCAGGCCCACGGCACACCACTGCATGACAAGTAGGTGCGCGATGGATTATGGTCATTGTAGTTAATTACCAAGTTTTCTGCGCTAAACTATGTAGAATATTGGCCTGTTGGAAACAACAACCCCCTAGTACATCGCACAGTTTGGGCTTGATCTGATTTCAGTCTTGAACTGAGCATTGAGCTCAGAAAAAAAATGGAATTCAAGTAATTAAACCGACATCGGTAAAATATGTGTCCAGACTAAAGAAGTAGAATGCCTTGGTAACAGATTGAATTGAATAGGAATTTCAAACTTGAAAATGCTCTTTTAAATGTGTCTATTCATCATTAGTGAGTATAGTGAATGGTGGGCTAACTACAATGCATCATTTTCCTTCAGCAAACTGTGAATCACAGGATGATTTTTAATGATTACCTCAATAGGTTACTCAATTAATTCAGTCTATCTGATGGTAATATCTATTATTCTAATTATACTGAGAAGTGTATTAATTGATAGTACAGGTGACAGGATACAGGTGGAAGGATGTTTCAAAGCTACATCCACCAATAAGATGGAAGCGTGTTGACCAGACAGTTTTATGTAACATCCTTTGTGTGTGAGTGTGTTTCCAATTCTGTCTACAGTACCGACATCATGTTGTGTCTTATGATGTGGGAAACATAACTACTAGTACATGGTACAATCACAAGAAAGAACTAGGGTCGTTTTTCATGTGCTAATACAAAAATTTGAAACAGTTTGTGTGTGTGTGTGTGAGAGCATGTATGTCAGCGAGAGAGAGACAAAGATGAGAAAAAGATGTTTGCTCTGTAGGCTACTTGTATGTGTGACATTGTGTTGTTTTGGTGTTAAATCTCTTTCTCACAAATCCAGTTGAATGCTTTGTCATATGAGGTCATTCCAGCTGTACATTTCAATGAAACATGGTGAAGCCCCAAAATTGCCCTCGCTAGAAGCCTGTGTTTCAGACATAAGGAAGTGGATGGCTGCAAACTTTCTACTCGGACAAAACAGAGATGCTTGTTCTAGGACCCAAGAAACAAAGATCTTCTGTTGAATCTGACAATAAATCTTGATGGTTGTACAGTCGTCTCAAATAAAACTGTGAAGGACCTCGGCGTTACTCTGGAACCTGATCTCGCTTTTGACTAACATATCAACAGCTTTTTTCCATCTTTGTAACATTGCAAAAGTCAGAAACATTCTGTCCACAAATGATGCAGAAAAATGTATCCATGCTTTTGTCACTTCTAGGTTAGACTACTGCAATGCTCTACTTTCCGGCTACCTGGATAAAGCACCAAATAAACTTCAGTTAGTGCTAAATACGGCTGCTAGAATCCTGACTAGAACCAAAATGTTTTATCATATTACTCCAGTGCTAGCCTTCCTACACTAGCTTCCTGTTTCAGGCTAGGGCTGATTTCAAAGTTTTTACTGCTAACCTACAAAGCATTACATGGGCTTGCTCCTACCTATCTCTCTGATTTGGTCCTGCCGTACATTCCTACAAGTAGCGCTATGGTCAACAGACGCAGGCCTCCTAATTGTCCCTAGAATTTCTAAGAAAACAGCTGGAGGCAGGGCTTTCTCCTATAGAGCTCCATTTTTATGGAATGGTCTGCCTACCCGTGTGAGAGACGCAGACTCGGTCTCAACCTTTAAGTCTTTACTGAAGACTCATCTCTTCAGTAGGTCATATGATTGAGTGTAGTCTGGCCCAGGAGTGTGAAGGTGAACGGAAAGGCTCTGGAGCAACGAACCGCTCTTGCTGTCTCTGCCTGGCCGGTTCCCCTCTCTCCACTGGGATTCTCTGCCTCTAACCCTATTACAGGGGCTGAGTCACTGGCTTACTGGTGCTCTTCCATGCCGTCCCTAGGAGGGGTGCGTCACTTGAGTGGGTTGAGTCACTGATGTGATCTTCCTGTCTGGGTTGGCGCCCCCCTTTGGTTGTGCCATGGCGGAGATCTTTTTGGGCTATACTCGGCCTTGTCTCAGGATGGTAAGTTGGTGGTTGAAGATATCCCTCTAGTGGTGTGGGCGCTGTGCTTTGGAAAAGTGGGTGGGGTTATATCCTGCCTGTTTGGCCCTGTCCAGGGGTATCATCGGATGGGGCCACAGTGTCTCCTGACCCCTCCTGTCTCAGCCTCCACTATTTATGCTGCAGTAGTTTATGTGTCGGGGGGCTAGGGTTAGTCTGTTATATCTGGAGTACTTCTCCTGTCTTATCCGGTGTCCTGTGTGAATTTAAGTATACTCTCTCTAATTCTCTCTTTCTTTCTCTCTCTAGGAGGACCTGAGCCCTAGGACCATGCCTCAGGACTACCTGGCATGATGACTCCTTGCTGTCCCCAGTCAACCTGGCCATGCTGCTGCTCCAGATTCAACTGTTCTGCCTGCGGCTATGGAACCCTGACCTGTTCCCCGGACGTGCTACCTGTCCCAGACCTGCTGTTTTCAACTCTCTAGAGACAGCAGGAGCGGTAGAGATACTCTTAATGATCGGCTATGAAAAGCCAACTGACATTTACTCCTGAGGTGCTGACTTGTTGCACCCTCGACAACTACTGTGATTATTATTTGACCATGCTGGTCATTTTTGAACATTTGAATATCTCATCCATGTTCTGTTATAATCTCCACCCGGCACAGCCAGAAGGGGACTGGCCACCGTGCTTCTACACCTGCATTGCTTGCTGTTTGGGGTTTTAGGCTGGGTTTCTGTATCTACCCCTCCTACATTTACCCCTCTCTCCTATATCTACCCCTCCCTACTATATCTACCCCTCCCTACTATATCTACCCCTCCCTACTATATCTACCCCTCCCTTCTACATCTACCCCTCCCTTCTATATCTACCCCTCCCTTCTATATCTACCCCTCCCTCCTATATCTACCCCTCCCTCCTATATCTACCCCTCCTTCCTATATCTACCCCTCCTATACAGTATCTACTCCTTCCTCCTGTATCTACCCCTCTTTCAGACAGCTAGGCTTACTGGGGTCTGACGTACAATGAAAAATACAATACAGAATAAAGACTTCACAATTTAAATACATTTAAAAACATTAACATGTAGTATGTGTGTGCATCAATCAGTTACAGATACAGTGCATTCAAAAATTATTCAGACCCCTTGACTTTTTCCACGTTTTGTTACCATACAATCTTATTCTAAAACAGACTAAATGATTTCCCCCTCATCAATCTACACACAAAACCCCATAATGACAAACCGGTTTTAAGAAATGTTTGAAAATGTATAAAACAAATCAAATTGAAACACCTTATTTTACAAAAGTATTCAGATCCTTTGCTATGAGACTTGAAATTGAGCTCAGGTGTCACGACTTCTGCCGAAGTTGGTCCCTCTCCTTGTTCGGGCGGCGTTCGGCGTCACCGGGTTTTCTAGCCGCCACCGATAGACTTTTCATTTTCAATTGGTTTTGTCTTCATTGTACACACCTGGTTTCCATTCCCATAATTATATGTTCCTTATTTAACCCTCTGTGTCCCCCATGGTTTTGTGCATGTTTGTTCTTTGTAAGTTGGTCTCATTTGTGAGCTTGATTATGTTCCTTCTTGGAATATGTTTTTTTGAGTAAAGTTAAGTTTATTACTCATCTCTGTGTCCTGCGCCTGAGTCCGCTTTACCTGCTACACCTAGACGCCTTACACCAGGTGCATCCTGTTTCCATTGATCATCCTTGAGATGTTTTTACAACTTGATTCGAGTCCACCTGTGGTAAATTCAATTGATCGGACATTATTTGGAAAGGTACACCTGTCTATCAGGTCCCACAGTTGAAAGTGCATGTCAGAGCAAAAACCAAGCCATGAGGTTGAAGGAATTGTCCGTAGAGCTCCGAGACAGGATTGTGTCGAGTCACAGATCCGGGGAAGTGTGCCAAAACATTTCTGCAGCATTGAAGGTCCCCAAGAACACAGTGGCCTCCATCATTCTTAAATTGAAGAAGTTTGGAACCACCAAGACTCTTCCTAGAGCTGGCCACCAGGCCAAACTGAGCAATCAGGGGAGAAGGACCTTAGTCAGAGAGGTGACCAAGAAACCGATGGTCACTCTGAAGAGCTCCAGAGTTCCTCTGTGGAGATGGGAGAACCTTCCAGAAGAACAACCATCTCTGCAGCACTCCACCAATCAGGCCTTCATGGTCGAGTGGCCAGACGGAAGCCACTCCTCAGTAAAAGGCACATGACAACCCACTTGGGAGTTTGCCAAAAGGCACCTAAAGTACTCTCAAACCATGAGAAATCAAATTCTCTGGTCTGATGAAACCAAGATTGAACTCTTTAGATGGAATGCCAAGCATAACTATCTGAACTTGATGGCCACATGTACTCTTAATCTCTACCTGGCACAGCCAGAAGAGGATGGTCTGGGCTTCTCTCTAGGGAGTTTTTCTTGGCCACTGTCCTTCTGCTTTTGCTTAATCTGTGGGTCTAGACTCTAGACGGGGTTACTGTAAAAGCACCGTGTGACAACTGCTGGACTGCAGCGCTTGTGACCACCTTAATTAGATAACTGTGACAATATCCAGTTTAGTCATATCATCATGGAGACAAATCTCATCTCTGTACTTTTCCATATGGCATGCAGTGCAGTGTTTGGCAACATGATAATTATTTCCTGTTCCTCCCTCTAAAATTCTCCAGTGTGTGTTTATTGTCATGTTAATCATCCTCACAGCGCCCAGAAAAAGGAAATAAGGTTAACACAACTTTATTTCATCACATACACTGCATTTCCTGCCCTGCCTGCCTGCGCTACTCCTAAACAGCTCCTCTCAAAAATACAAAAAGCTTCTCTGGAAAGTTGCCCAAGACCGGTGCCAGATGTCTATTACAAACACATTTATTTACTTTCGCCAAAGGAACAGGCTTGTGGTTTCAACAAGACTTGCATAACAAACTAGGCTGCAGGGAACATATTTAAAATCCTGTGTGTCAATTTAATTAACATAATAAAAAATCCCCATCAAAATCTGTCAATTTAAGCTAGAGATATCCATTTTCTTGCATAGCCCGCATCTCAATCCACCTACGGTATGTCAGCCTTCTGCATCTGCGGTGGAAGGTGGCAGAGCTACAGCGATGTTTTGTCAGACCATGAGACATTGAAAATCGGTCTTCTGACAAAAACATCTGTTGTGTCTATACATTTTGCTCTACGACCCACACAAGTGCCACAGGACACGCCTGAAGGTAACCCATACAAATTAATAGAAGTATGGTTGTTTTTGGCAAAAAAAATAAGGGGTTAAATATGTGTCCAAAAAAACTACAATATTTCCTGAGCTCTCTTATTTCTCCTGATATAGGACACACACTTCAAAACCTTATTCCTTATGATTTATGTTTTGACTGTCTATTTTAGTACCTTACTGTGACTATTTTCAGTAAACTTTATTTGGATAGTCCATCTGTAGATGCTCTACCGACTATCATTAACATTTCAACTATCTATCTACGAACCCATTACCCTAACTGTTACCTTAGCAAGCAGTTGCTTATCAACAGATAGTCAGTTGCTTATCAACAGATAGTTTGGGAATCGAACCTACAACCCTGGTGTTGCCACAGCATCCCTCTTCACACTGTCACAGGCCCAGGGCTCCCTCCTAAGGGAAATCATTTTTATGATGTAAATTCAAGCCTGCTGATAGGCCATTAGAGACACAGTGTTGATAGGCCATCAGAAACACAGTGCTGATAGGCCAACAAGAAAGACCAAGATGGATCTGCTAGCCTCAGAGACTCATCCATCATCCAGGTCACATTGTCACTGATGCTGAGGAGAGCCATCCCTCCACCACTGCAGTGCATGCACACACGTGCACACTCATGCACACACACACACGGATCAGCTCTACTCTGCTCTGTTCTCCGGTTGATTAATGTTTGAGCTGATGCTCGGGGATGATTATCTCTTTTGATTATGTCATCACATTGTTATGTGCACAGCAGTTCTATTTGAGATTAGATTTGACTTAGGGCTTCCTTTCTAATATGAAGTCATCACGGGAAACATTTGACACTGCCGAAAGAAGAATTCATTCAAAGAGAGTAGAGCTCAGTGCATGTCAGCCTGTGCCCTTGAGCACTATGCAAAGCATAAGTAGTATTAGATTTAAGTAATGGTTTTAACTCTGCTCCATATTCCCCCTCACTTATTTTGTTTTAGAAAAATGCTTAGTTATGTGGCAATTAGCATAGATAAGTACCATTGTTTAAATGCAGATATTTAATTGAAGTAATTTGTTTTCCTCAAAGCTAGCATATTTAAACAGACTGAACTGAACTTACTGAAGGTTTTTTGCAATTACATTTATCTATAAATGACAGTTGCTTTGTACACTGAAAAGTCATTTTCCCTAGGACGATTCAGTGTGGCTACAGCTGTTGAAGTTAAACACAGCCATTTAGATGTATTTGTAAAACCTTAGTGATGTTTTTTCTCAGTGAAAGAGATGAACTCTCTCTCCAGACATCAACCCCACAAGGGCAAGGCATGCTCTTTAATGAAGTGTGCTGTTGCCGCAGGCTACTAGGCTTACTGAGAACCATGAGTCATTTTTACCGGCTACTATAGTGAGCCTTTAATATAGGTGATTCAGAAATATGCAAATACACACTGCTCTAGCTCTCTGCAATACCTTTCAAATGCAAATCACACTATCCACTGTGGAGATGAAATCAAGAAAAGGCACAGATATTAGATTGAGTTTATGCAGAATAAACTCCTTTAGATATAGCGACACTCAGCATATTGGGGTTGGATGCAGTATACTTGCCACTCACTTTTTTATCCACACAAAGAGAAAGCAGTATTTTTTATGCCCTTGATGTTTTTTGACAAAGTGATTATTTTGCTGGATTCAAACAACACACTTTGCCATTATAAGAAACAGAGAGCAATGACAATGCCTGTTATGTCTTAGATTAGTTCACATTTGGGATGGTAGAGACATGCTTTCCCAAAAGAATGGGAAGGGATTTAGCCTTCTTATTCTCTACCTTTCTTCTTGTTATTCTGTCTCTCTCAATATCAACAGTCCTCTGTTACCCTGAAAGCCCCTGTGTTATTATTCCTGCTTACCTATGCTAATATTGTTTCAGAAGATGGAGTGAACGACCTTGAGGCTGGCGGTAATTACAAGTACTGAGGGGAAATGAGGAACCAAAACAACATTCTCTTGTAAACAAATTTTAATTAATTCCTATAGGAGACTGAAAACATACCTCTCCATGAATTACTCTAATTCCCCATTGGCTTTAGAGTGATGTAAGTCAATAATGTAGCAGGCTAGGCATGATGTAATTGAACAGTCCAGATGGAGAGGACAGTTGTTTTAGTTGGAATCACTAAGCAGAGGGTAGTAAAGGACTATTTGGAGCTCTAAGTTCACCATGTCATTTTGGAAGGTGGAATCAGGAGATCAGAGGTGTTACAGTTTGCCATGCCATCTTTGCTGTTTCCCATATACACAATGTTTCAGGACCAGGGGAGTTGTCTTGCCTGTCTAGCAGAAGCCCAGCATTCATGACTGGTAGATTACTGCTGTAAGAGGGGTTCAATTGAGATTTTGGCCACACTGATTTGTGGCATAACTCTATTTTCCAGCAGCCGATTACTGTCTGTCACCTTCCACAGAAAGGCTTTGCTGTGTATGTGAAAATTGTGTGTGTGTGCATGCAAGCACGCACGCACGCACGCACGCACACACACACACACACACACACACACACACACACACACACACACACACACTAGACTTGAATACATGCCACAATATGCTTTATTTAACATTTACAATACAGCTTACATTACCAATTTCCACAGTGCTGCTTCACTCAGCCAATTATTTCTGACTGAGTTTCCAGCCCAGCCATTTGGGAGTGTGTCAGGAAAGTGTTTAATACACGCAAAGCAGGCTGTTTGCCCCCCGTGTGTGTGTATGTGTGTGTGTGTGCGTGCGCGGGCACCTGTCTGTCTGTGCGCGTGTACATGCTTACGTGTGCGCATGCCTGAAAAGCTTTGAAGAGATTGTTCTTCAAGTCATTTGATGAAAACTTAACATTAATACGTTGAATATGGAAGGTAAACTATAGGGTCTTGGTGTGTTTGTGTATGAGAGAGAGTGCAGCAAACGCAGTGTGAAACAGAGAGAACAGAAAACAGCTGTTGCATCATATGGCCTCACAGACCTCACAGCTCTGGCCTGGAAATGACTTCTCTCCCCTTTATTACAGGTTTATAACATTACACATTTCATTGTCTCGTTGACTGATATTGCAGGCTTAGTGAAGCAGAATTGCTAAGGTTAGCGGTGAAAATCTAGTTAATCTAGACTTTATCTTTCCTCTGCATCCCACCTCTGTCTGTACAGCAGACAGTGGGGAGAAGGTTGGTGGCGACAAGGTAATACTAAGTATAGACCATAGTTCAACCCTAACTCTCCCTCTCTGCCCATCGCTGTCTACTATCCAGGCAGGGCCAGAGAGAAGCTTACATGGTTGAATGCTGCATAATAAACAACCTGCTCCAAGCAGCTATCCACTCAAAGCTATGCAGCCCTCATGTGCTCAGTCAGTGTGATTAAGTTAATACAACTACCCTCTGCTTTTCATCCTTCATGCAGGATTAGCGTGTTGGACAGCTGAGTAGAGGGAAACATATTTCAACGCTGCTGATTGAGGAGATTATTCAATCTAATCTAATCCAATGTTACCCCCACCCTTTCTCCCTGTTCCTCATTCTTGTGGCAGGTAGGATATTTGCACGCACGGCAGAGTGCCTGGACGACATGGGGGTCAATGCACTGTTGGGTGATACTAGGGAAATAACATCTCTTCAATCTGCCAAGTGGCATACTGTTGAAGTTGTATTTAACAGTATTGGAAGGCTCTTGTGGTAATGACAAAAAGAAGAGGTGCTTCATCAAATAGTTTTTTATCTGCTGAAATATTACCACACACACACACTGTGAAGCTGGCCCTGTCCTTGATCCCATTCCTGTCCATTGGCATTGAGTTTGACCCCTGGGCCCCCTCCTCTCTTCCCTTCCTGGCCTTCCCATACAGTGAGGCATGGCCATGCTCATTACTCACTTGGCATGTAGCTGAGACCAGAGCAGAGAAGCGGAGTTATAGACAAAGCTTTACACACACTTGCATCTGCCGTCCACTGGGCCCGGCCATAACATTTACCGTTTAATACCCAACAGCCCGCAGGGAGCCGTGGCTTATTCAAACACCAACGGCTTTCTGCTGATTGCACACATTCTGGCCTGGCAGGAAAGAGGAGTGAGGGCCAGGTTGAGTTGAATTTAGTCAGCTGTGGCACCTCTGGGCCCTGCGTGAGGGACGAAGGCTAGATATGGACACAGTTTGTGTGTGTTTGTTGTGTATGCATGCGTGCGCTGGGACAGGGGATTGGCTTCCTGGATTGGCTGTGGTTGTTTTGCTCTTGTGCCAGAGTCACAGATGTCACTACTTGGCAGTATAGGCCTACTCTGAAAGTTGCCCTGTTTTTGTGCACTTTCTGTTTTTTGTTGTTGTATCCAATCGGTAGCCCCGGGGGTCAAATGTTTTTTTAACTACCCACACACAATATCCACTTCAGTCTCAGTGAAGGACATAGCCCATTATGCAGAAATTATGAAATTGATGTGAGACTGAGAATGAGTGTGGAGAGGGGAAAATATTGTGTTCCAAACTGGCTTCCAAACGCTGTGAGATATTTTTCTAAAACATACAAAGCTCGATTGAAGTTCCATTTAGGCAGTGAATCACTTCCTAGTTGTAATTCACGAGTTCAGGAAAATATATCTGAACGCTCTTAACAAAGTCTCCATGCATATTTAGGGTTGTATATTCTGTAAAATTATAGTATATTCTGTCAAATTGAGAGCTCAATGAGACCAATAAATAAACATAAACAGACAGTCAAGACCTCTCATTGAACAAAATATATATTTTTAAATCTCTATGCTTTTCAGAGAGTGTGCATCCCAAATGGCACCCTGTTCGATATAGTGCACTATTTTTGACCAGAGCCATATGAGTCCTGGTCAAAAGTAGTGCTCGATATAGAGAAAAGGGTGCCATTTAAGTTGCAGATATATAGTAATAATGCTGTAAAGATTATTCCTCAGAGCTAATCTCTCATCCTGGTATCTGGCATCAGCCATCCCAGGCAGCAGGGAGGGATATCTGTTTAGCCAATACTATTGACAGATAAGGTTAACTTGTCTTATTCAATTATTAATGTAGGAAAGCCACTGTATTTGTGACTGCGAGCTTGACTGTCTATTTTTCCTGCAGTTACCTCTATATCCCTTTCACACTCTCATTGATCTCTACTTTCCTATTTTCCTCCCTTTTTTTCAAAGTGTTGCTCTAGGCAACCCATTCCTCCCAGGACAGGAATCTGATGGAAAATAGAAAGGTTGAGAGGCGATGGGGGGAAGACGAGAATGACGGATCTTTTGCAAAACAGAACATTATAATGGGGAATGAAATGCCTGTCAGACCAAGAGGGATAAGGTATTTCTCCTTCTTTACAGATGGGGATATGTTATCACAGGGCTTCTGTCTTCATATCACAGGCAGGAAAGATGGTTGTTGTCAGACACAGAGAAAGGTTAAGGGATGCTAGGCTCTCATTCTTCACCTGGGAGCGTTGTGCTGAATGCTTATGGTAGACAGTAGAAAAGTACCTTTGTAATCTCTCTCTCTCCCTCCTGTTCTCTCATTCTCTTTCTGCCTGTCTGTCTTTCTGTTTCTTTTTTATTTATCTCATTTTCTCCACCTTCCTCTGTTTTAATAACCTCTCTTAAAGTTGCAATACACTACAGTTTAGGAACAATGGGAAAGTAATTCTGCTTTGAAAGTTGAGAAACTTGCAACTTCACTTTTGAGAAAATAGCCTTTGAATGTTTTGGCACACTCACTGGAGAGCTCTTCTTTGTCTACACCCATTTAGCAACGTTCACACCCTCTTAAGCTATAGCCCCGCCCGTAAATTCAGAGCATTGTCAGATTGTCCATTCGTAAATTCAGAGCATTTCGCTCTCAGAGAGTACACTGGATGCTCTGGCTGAGGAGTAGGGTTGATCCAAGCGTTCTGTCCTAACAACAGCAGTCAAGGACCCAAGCTAACTGGCTAATGTTGGCTAGTTACTTCCAGACACAAATGAGAGAACAGCCCACTGACCATTTTACTCGCCCTAGCAGAGCTGGTTAGGCTGTTTTTATGTTATCCAGAGCGTTGGTGAATGCAATTGTGCTGCTGCCAACAATTGAATTACGCCTTTTTTGCCAACATTTACTGACACCGGCCATATTCAACAGGTGTTGAGCGTTCGTAAATTTGTCAGTTATTTTGCGCTCTGGTACACTCAAATGAGAGTGCTCTAAGATCAGAGTAGATAGCCAGAGCGAATTTATCAGCTACGTCTATCAACAGTTGTCGCATTGACATCATGAACATTCTATTGAAATGGTTACTTGCATAGTGGTTACTTGCTAGCTAGCTATACAATTAACCATACTCCCAACTCATGGCGTTACTACTCTGCATGAATCTGCAGGTAGCTAACCAACCAGGTTCAATGTTAGCTAGCTAACATTAGGCTATAACTAGCAAAGAAAATGGCTCTGAGATACAAATAATATTACTACACAGATCTAACACATAACGTTAGTTAGTGAGCCAGTCAGCTAACATTAGCTAGCTTGCTAACAGTACACTTTAACTTGAAATGAAAACAACTTTCTGACAAAATTAGAAACATGTAATATCTGAAAATGTAGCTAGCTAGACTATCATACCCGTATACATGGATGGACGCTTCTCCCTCTCTGTCATGCCATGTTTGCCCTTAGTTTGAAGATGTAATCTGGAGACAGGTGTTTTCTCCATCTCCTTAGTTATCATACTCTAATTCCACTGATTTCAAAACTCGATCTCTCGGCATGTCCAGCCCACTCATTATTTCAGCCAATCATGGCTAGCGGGAAGGTTGCTGACTTTTTCCCTGGCTAAACCAACTAGGCTCATCATTTTATTTGTATTTACTGATGGCATACACATTTGCCAATATAGTCACATGAAAGTTCACATGTCCCAGAAGACATTTCTGCCAAAAAATGCATTTTGAAACAAATCACATTTTTGTTTTTAAGAATTTTGACTATAGAGACAATTTTTACTTTGTGGCTATTGTAACTAGTGATAACCCTTCTTTCCTATTTAAATAAGGGCATGTATATTTAAGATGGGTTGGGCTGTCTAGTTTGCTTTCATCCACCTGCTTGCTGGTGAACAGAAGTCTCCACTTGGGAGAAAAATATCCAGAAGGATAAAGAATAACTTTATTTTTGCTCCAAATTATCTTAAAATTACTCTCATATAAATGTTGAATTCAAATGTTGAGTTACTGGTAGTCCCTTTTCCAACTTAGCTAACATGTTATGTCCTGTGTGAATTTAAGTATGCTCTCTCTAATTCTCTCTTTCTCTATCTCGGAGGACCTGAGCCCTAGGACAATGCCTCAGGACTACATGGCACAACCTCTCCTTGCTGTCCCCAGTCCACCTGGCCGTACTGCTGCTCCAGTTTCAACCGTTCTGCCTGCGGCTATGGAAACCTGACCTGTTCACTGGACGTGCTACCTGTCCCAGACCTGCTGTTTTCAACTCTCTAGAGACAGCAGGAGCGGTAGAGATACCCTCAATGATCGGCTATGAAAAGCCAACAGACATTTACTCCTGAGGTACTGATAGAGGAAATTATGGTTGAAATTATTAATTATGTATACATTATTGATTAGAACCATTTAGTCTAATACTATTATGTTATGGTATGAAAAGTATGAATTCTTGGTTAAGCTGTTACTGAAAATGTAAGCAGAACGAATTAATTGTCTGTGCCTCTTGGGTAGTTTAAGGGTGAGGGATGATATAGCTTTTCAGACAAGATAAGGATGTTTGGTTTATGTTCCATTAGGGGAGAAAAAGTATATATTTTAGACAGATTGGAATGTCTGTTTTATGAGGGGAGTATACTACGCTATTGTAAGGATGGGAGAGAGTGTGAAACTGATGACGTCATTTTATGTTCTCTCTTTAAAATGTAATATTCTTTGTATTTTGGGTCAGTACTCATCAAGAATAAATGCTGAACTTGTTTTTAAGACTGGTCTCTTGCTAATTCATGCAAATGATAAACTTACAATTTATCATGAAATAGATAAGAGTGTGAATTTGGTTTTGGCTGCAAAATACTCAGGAATCTAGAATTCCTCTATCAGGTACTGACCTGTTGCACCCTCGACAACCACTGTGATTATTATTATTTGACCTGCTGGTCATCTATAAATATTTGAATATCTTGGCAATGTTCTTGCACAGCCAGAAGAGGACTGGCCACCCCTCATAGCCTGGTTCCTCTCTAGGTTTCTTCCTAGGTTTTGGCCTTTCTAGGGAGTTTTTCCTAGCCACTGTGCTTCCTTACCTGCATTGCTTGCTGTTTGGGGTTTTAGGCTGGGTTTCTGTACAGCACTTTGAGATATCAGCTGATGTAAGAAGGGCTATATAAATACATTTGATTTGATTTATGTTGGACGCGATTGCTAGCCATCCTGCTTATCAGCTAATTAGGGATGAACAACTAAACTAACTAACTAATCGTACATTCAGCAATGTGTTAATTGTGAAGACAAGGGCAGTTTTTAAATCATGAATGGTGAAATTGCTAGCCACCTAATGTAGTAAATAATGTTTTACCCATTTGTTTTCAGGGACTAAAGAGAGCACCTGATTGCGTTTCACTCAATTGGCATGGCAGGAGAAAACACTCAACATGCCAGACTCGTTTGGAGGTAA
Organism: Oncorhynchus nerka; assembly: GCF_034236695.1. Taxonomy (NCBI): domain Eukaryota; kingdom Metazoa; phylum Chordata; class Actinopteri; order Salmoniformes; family Salmonidae; genus Oncorhynchus; species Oncorhynchus nerka. The sequence goes on along the minus strand of NC_088405.1, from coordinate 68,212,748 downwards.
GACATTTTAACAAATTTTGATGAAAAACGTAGGAAATTCAGCCATCTGTGTTATGTTCAATCTAGGCTTCTGTCCAATCTGGCTTCTGTGAAATCTGTTTAGCTAGCTAACTTTCTCTTGTCACTTTAGCTTCCCCTATTGTGTTACTAGTTACTATTACTAGTTTGGGTTTGGTGTTACTAGTTACAATTAGATGAGAAGTAATTATAATCTTACTGTAAACAACTTGATCAAGCCTATATAAATATGCAAGACTGTTAACAAACCGATTGCATATTAATAGAGGTAGTTGTGGCTCCAGCAACTTGAACCAGCACTTAAATTTGGTTTATTTCTCCCCCCTTGTCTTTGCTTGTTCCAGGTTAATCACCATATCTCAGGATTTTATTCAGGAGTGTGTAACATCACAATGTCAGACACTTACTTCACCGTTGGAGCTAGAAACATAAGCATTTCGCTGTGACTGCCATGAAAACATTTTCCCTCAAGTACTTAACAAGTTTAGGAATGTTAGAGGTTAATCTCCTTGTAATCTTGGTTTCCCAGAAGTAAAATTATCGCGAAATTTGTCACTTCCCGTTTAACTTCTGGGGGAACTGATATTAACAATTGGGATTTCCGTTGTGTGAAGGAAGGAAGCAAAGTCTCCTCCCTCACAAAAGGATACTCTCAGCCAAATCCCTTCCTTCCACTCATTTCATTATGTTGGTAACTAGTTCATAATAGCAATAAGGCACATCGGGGGTTTGTGGCATTTGGCCAATATAGCACTGGAAATAGTTAGAGTTCACCAAGCCTAACATAGCTTCAGCGTGTAAATCAGATAGAAAGATGTGTTGGGGTATCGAGTAATTGTCTCTGGCCCCCTCCCAGTTAGGGGGAGTGATGAGCTCTACAGCAGTCTTATTTGGAAATCTATTCAGGTGTATTTTGTGGCTTTCTAGCCTAGTTCAAAGTGAATGGTGGCAGGCCTTTGTTGCAAATGGCTTATTTGCATAAAGGCCTACTGTAGCTCTGATTGGCTATGGTGCACCGGTATGCGTAGGCTCCAGTCCTAGACAAGAGTGTTTTTTATAGGTTTTATTTACTGTAATGTCTATTAATTATCCAAACGCACGGCCACATTCCCACTCCTGAGTGGCGCAGCGATATAAGGCAGTGCATCTCAGTGCTAGAGGTGTCAGTACAGACCCTGGTTTGATTCCAGGCTGTATCACAACCGGCCGTGATTGGGAGTCCCAAAAGCCAGCTCACAATTGGTCCGGCATCATCTGGGTTAGTGTTTAGCCGGGGTAAGCCGTCATTGTAAATAAGAAATTGTTCTTAACTAACTTGCCTAGTGAAATAAAAAGTATTGCTATAGAATTTTCACAAATGCCTTAGTATACGTAATTTCCAAACATTCTAAGAATTTATGAAAATGTGAAAATTACCATATCTAAGTGCTCGCTTGTCAGATTTATTTTTTAAAGTGTTATATTGTACTGATCCACCTCTACGCAGACAACACCATTCTGTATACTTCTGGCCCATCTTTGGACACTGTGTTAACTAACCTCCAGACGAGCTTCAATGCCATACAACTCTCCTTCCGTGGCCTCCAACTGCTCTTAAATGCAAGTTAAACTAAATGCATGCTCTTCAACCGACCACTGCCCGCGCCCTCCTGCCCGCCCTTCCAGCATCACTACTCTGGACGGCTCTGACTTAGAATATGTGTCTGGTTAGACTAAACTCTCCTTCCAGACTCACATTAAGCATCTCCAATCCAAAATGAAATCTAGAATCGGCTTCCTATTTTGCAACAAAGCCTCCTTCACTCATGCTTCCAAACATACCCTCGTAAAACTGACCATCCTACCGATCCTCGACTTTGGCGATGCAGTCTATCACAGTGCCATCCGTGCCAGCCCAATATACTACCCACCACTTAAATTGAAATTTGCTATCATAAATGTTAGCAACACATCCGCCTTTGCGGGATGCGCGGGGGATATGGCCACTAGTGTAACCAGGAGGTGAGGCCTCATTTAACACAGTAAATTCATCAGGCTTAAGCCATGTTTCACATCAGGATTATGATCAGTGATTAGTTCATTGACTATAACTGCCTTGGACGTGAGGGATCTAACATTAAGTAGCCCTATTTTCAGATGTGAAGTATCACAATCTCTTTCAATAATGGCAGGAATGGAGGAGGTGTTTGTTCCAGTGAGATTGCTAAAGCGAACACCGCCATGTTTAGTTTTGCCCAACCTAGGTCGAGGCACAGACACTGTCTCAATGGGGATAGCTGAGCTGGCGACACTGACTGTGCTAGTGGCAGATTCCACTAAGCTGGCAGGCTGGCTAAAAGCCTGCTGCCTGGCCTGCACCCTATCTCATTGTGGAGCTAGAGGAGTTAGAGCCCTGTCTATGTTGGTAGATAAGATGAGAGCACCCCTCCAGCTAGGATGGAGTCCGTCACTCCTCAACAGGCCAGGCTTGGTCCTGTTTGTGGGTGAATCCCAGAAAGAGGGCCAATTATCTACAAGTTCTATCTTTTGGGAGGGACAGAAAACAGTTTTCAACCAGCGATTGAGTTGTGAGACTGCTGTAGAGCTCATCACTCCCCCTAACTGGGAGGGGGCCAGAGACAATTACTCGATACCCCAACACATCTTTCTAACTGATTTACACGCTGAAGCTATGTTAGGCTTGGTGAACTCTAACTATTTCATCCTAACATCGTTGGTGCCGACGTGGATAACAATATCCCTATACTCTCTCAACTCGCCAGTTTTAGCTTTAGCCAGCACCATCTTCAGATTAGCCTTAACATCGGTAGCCCTGCCCCCTGGTAAGCAGTGTATGATCGCTGGATGATTCGTTTTAAGTATAATACTGCGGGTAATGGAGTCGCCAATGACTAGGGTTTTCAATTTGTCAGAGCTAATGGTGGGAGGCTTCGGCGTCTCAGACCCCGTAACGGGAGGAGCAGAGACCAGAGAAGGCTTGGCCTCTGACTCCGACTCGCTGCTTAATGGGGAGAACTGGTTGAAAGTATCTATCGGCTGAATGAGTGACACCGGTTGAGCATTCCTCCAGCATTTCCCTCCAGAAGCCATGAGAAAGTTGTCCGGCTGCGGGGACTGTGCGAGGGAATTTATACTACTATCTGTACTTACTGGTGGCACAGACGCTGTTTCTTCCTTTCCTACACTGAAATTACCCTTGCCTAACGATTGCGTCCGAAGCTGGGCTTGCAGCACAGCTATCCTCGCCATAAGGTGATCGTTCTCCTGTATATTATGAGTATAGCGACTGCAATTAGAGGGCATCATGTTAATGTTACTACTTAGCATCGGCTGGTGGAGGTCCTGATGAACCATGTCCAGATAAAGCGTCCAGAGTGAAAAAGTTGAGGGAAGAAATCAAAAATATAAACGGTAAATAAAAAGTAAAAACCGTAAAGTTGTCATGTAGCAAAGTAAGGTTAGCAACAAAACGCACAGCAGCACTTAAACAAGTCTGCAAGTTGTGACCGGAAATGACGTGAAAGACAATACCACCAAGACAATTCCATCAGAATTAGATACGCTAGCCTAGCCATTGCTCTTGATAGTTTTATTGTATTGACATTCCCAGCCTTAGTTACATTCATCCGTTTTTGTCCAAAATATTGAGCCCTTGAAATAGAAACAGTTCATCCCGAATGGAGGCAGCAAACACTGTACCAGGCCAACTGTGATTTACAACCTGATTGCAATATTTTTTGGACTACCAAGAAACGTATTGGTGAATGATATTAATCATACATTGAAATGCATTAATCTATTCTGCCAACAATGCTTTAGTGTACGTCATGGAATGTTGAGTCAAGTATAACTTATTATTAAAACGTCTTATAAGGTTGTTTAGTAGCATAAATATGATATTTTTGACTGATATTATGATTGTCTGTTTGTTTCATATCTGCAAAGTAGTTAAAACGCTGTCAGTTCCACTTTAAAAACTCATGCACAGATAGAGGGAAACAAATAAATAAGTGTTGATGTCTCCCGGTATATTCATTACAGAAACAATTTACCATTTAAGAACCAAACAGAAGCAAACAGAACAAAACAGGTAAGAGCCTACCAGAATTTGTTGAATAGAATCTCTTTTGCATTTTCCGTTTGGAGTAAACAGTTTCTGTTTTAAAGCATTTTGCAACCGATGAAACGTTCTGGAAGAGAATCTACGTAGTTATTACACCCTTGGTCTCCACGTGTCTGGTTTTGAGGCTTGGGCATCTTGTGACTTCAGTTCATCTGTCTAATCCAGTGGTTCCATAAATGTGGGGCATGCATTTTTTTGGTGGTGGGGGGGGACTCAGTCCGGCTTTCAACTTACTCTTGAAAGTTGTAATAGTAGAATGCACAACGTGCAATTTGGAAATGGGGTAGTGCATCATCCATTTTCCTCTGGTCATGTCAGTCGTTGCATACCTTAAAGAGCTATTTATAACTTGTCAGAAATGTCCAGATCAACTAGCCCATGTCAGCCTATATCAGCTAAACTAAATATTTTTAGCCCAAAGATTTTAGGCCTCCTGAGTGGTGCAGTGGTCTAGTGTGCCACTAGAGCTCCTGGTTCGAGTCCAGGCTCTGTCGCAGCCGGCCGTGTCCGGGAGACCAATGGGGCGGCTCACAATTCTACCCTCCCAAGCAAAAAGGCAGTAACTGCTCATAGGGTGGAACTGAGAAAAATGGCTTCAAAGTTTAATTGTCCAGCCAAATGAATTCTAGGGAGATCATTGGAGATGTAATGATCTGTTGCCTTACTATGAGTACATTTTTTATTCATGTTGACCCTGACCTCTGACATGACCTTTGACCCTTAATTAAACAGCAGTTACTGCCTTCTTCCTTGGCATGATATGTTTTAAATTGCAGGGTAATACCAAAGCAAAGAGCATCATCTGCCATTTTCATTTGTTAGTTTACTATACTTCTCATTTATGCTATTAATACAAGAGAAGTGTAATTACTGACCGTGTAAAATAGTTGAAACTGCATCCTTTGTGTGTCTTCCACTAAGACACCAGTTGCATTTACTTAGAGATGTAGGTTCTGCTTCAGTCACATTACATACCGTGTTTGACAAGTAGCCCATGTCTTGTTATAAGAATAAATATGAAAAGCAGCACTGCAATAGTTTGAATTACATGAAATGATAACATTTACATTTACATTTAAGTCATTTAGCAGACGCTCTTATCCAGAGCGACTTACAAATTGGTGCTTTCACCTTAAGACATCCAGTGGAACAGCCACTTTACAATAGTGCATCTAGGTCTTTTAAGGGGGGGGGGGGTGAGAAGGATTACTTTATCCTATCCTAGGTATTCCTTAAAGAGGTGGGGTTTCAGGTGTCTCCGGAAGGTGGTGATTGACTGTGGTGATTGACTGTCTTATAATATATAATCAAATGATGATAAAAATGACCATGAGATTGCTAATAAAAACATTTTATTTGTATTTTTTCAAATGACACTTTTGAATGAATAAATAAATAAAAGCTTTAAGAACACATTTTAAACATATTTACATATTCATAAGAGGACCCAAATGAAATGTATCTACAATTTTAAGTAACATTTCATTTTTAAGTAAAACTTTTTCAGTGCTCTTCCATGTCACTCCTCATCCACAGCAATGCTGTTCACAGTCAAGGCATTCCAAAACTGCCTTCGACTTGCAGGCATCAGAGGACACAGCTTGGTGATTATGTCCATCTTCTTGGACTCTTCTATCCCTCTATCCTGTGTACGTAGTGTTGAGGGTGTCTCTAGAGTGAATTTCTTCATGATGAAGTCAAGCTCTGTGAAGTCCTTTTCTTCATGGGAGACTTTGTAGAAGAGGCTCCTGGATCCACGCCTCAACTAGGTCTCAGCCATCTCTGCCAGCTTTGGTGCTGCTGCCTTCTTCAGCTTGACGATGGAATGGACAGCTTTCCATGCCAGGATGTTTTCCTTTTTTATTTCCACCACATCCGCCTTGCTTGCATTGGAAGTAGCGACCACATAGAGGAAGTCCCCGAAGTCGTACACCACACCTCCAGGTTGAGCTTTCATTTCCTGTTCCACGCCATGGTGGAAACTGTCTGCACTCATGAAGGTGTGCTCTGGCTCGAAGAACTTGTGGGTGATGTCCTCCATCAAAGTTGAGTCAGCATTGACAACACTCACCAGTGATGTTATGAGGCACCAGTTTTTGTTTTGAGAAGTGCAGTTATCCACCCAATACACTGCATGCTTGACATCTCCATCCCTCTCCAGTGATGTCACGTAAAATGAAGTAATCTCCTCTGCCTTCCAACCAGCTGTTCCTTCATGCCATACCACTGAGATTGTTTTCTTCTTTTGAGACTTCTTTCCAATGGTGGCGAATGTCTCGTGATAGGTAACGATTCTTCTTGTGAACAATGCTGTTTTCACACTTGGCATGCGAGGGAGCATGATGACTTTTTGCATATCAACGCTCCTCACAGACCAGTCCTCAGGCCAATCTTTCTGCGCATCAGCCTGGTAATGGCTTCTGCTCTGCCATGCAGAATTCTTATGTTCCTCATATTTCCTACATTGCATGCAGTCGGGGTTGGTGATGGTGAATTCAGGTGCTGCATGACTGTTGTCTTGGCAGACTTGGGTTTCCATTAGAGGTCTACCGATTAATCGGAATGGCCGATTAATTAGGGCCAATTTCAAGTTTTCATAACAATTGGAAATCGGTATTTTTGGCCACCGATTTGTGTTTTTTTTTACACCTTTATTTAATCTTTATTTAACTAGGCATGTCAGTTAAGAACACATTCTTATTTTCAATGACGGCCTAGGAACGGTGGGTTAACTGTCTCGTTCAGGGGCAGAACAACAGATTTTTACCTTGTCAGCTCGGGGGATTCAATCTTGCAACCTTACAGTTAACTAGTCCAACGCTCTAACCACCTGATTACATTGCACTCCACGAGGAGACTGCCTGTTACACGAATGCAGTAAGCCAAGGTAAGTTGCTAGCTAGCATTAAACTTATCTTTTAAAAAACAATCAATCAATCAATCATAATCACTAGTTAACTACACATGGTTGATGATATTACTAGTTTATCTAGCGTGTCCTACGTTGCATTTAATCAATGCAGTGCAATGTGTACCTAACCATAAATATCAATGCCTTTCTTAAAATCAATACACAGAAGTATATATTTTTAAACCTGCATATTTAGCTAAAAGAAATCCAGGTTAGCAGACAACATTAACCAGGTGAAATTGTGTCACTTCTCTTGCGTTCATTGCACGCAGAGTCAGTGTATATGCAACAGTTTGGGCCGCCTAATTTGCCAGAATTTTACGTAATTATGACATAACATTGAAAGTTGTGCAATGTAACAGGAATATTTAGACTTATGGATGCCACCCGTTAGATAGCTTCCGTATTTCACTGAAAGAATAAACATCTTGTTTTCGAGATGACAGTTTCCGGATTCGACCATATTAATGACCTAAGGCTCGTATTTCTGTGTGTTATTATGTTATAATTAAGTCTATGATTTGATAGAGCAGTCTGACTGAGCGATGGTAGGCAGCAGCAGGCTCGTAAGCCTTCATTCAAACAGCACTTTCGTGCATTTGCCAGCAGCTGTTTATGACTTCAAGCCTATCAACTCCCGTGATTAGGCTGGTGTAACGATGTGATGTGAAATGGCTAGCTAGTTAGCGGGGTGCGCGCTAATAGCATTTCAAACGTCACTCGCTCTGAGACTTGCAGTGGTTGTTCCCCTTGCTCTGCATGGGTAACGCTGCTTCGAGGGTGGCTGTTGTCGATGTGTTCCTGGTTCGAGCACAGGTAGGAGCGAGGAGAGGGACAGAAGCTATACTGTTACACTGGCAATACTAAAGTGCCTATAAGAACATCCAATAGTCAAAGGTTAAGGAAATACAAATGGTATAGAGAGAAATAGTCCTAGAATTCCTATAATAACTACAACCTTTATTTGAGGCTAAATTGATTTGATTGATGTATTATATTAAGTTAAAATAAGTGTTCATTCAGTATTGTTGTAATTGTCATAATTACATATGAATAAAAAAGTTGGCTGATTAATCGGTATCAGCTTTTTTTTGGGTCCTCCAATAATCGGTATCGGTATTGGCGTTGAAAAATCATAATCGGTCGACCTCTAGTTTCCATGGCCTCATTCTCCCTGTGCTCCATCTTCAGATGATGACCCTGCACCAAACAGAGCAAGCTCTCCTCCTCTCCAAGCTTCACAAAGTTGATGTTCCTTCCCTTTACCTCCTTGCGATAGGTTTTGTAACCGCAGCTGGCATCTTTGTTGTCATTATGCATGAACTGAATATTGACATCACTAGGGAGGTAGAGGCGATATGGGGCATGATTTGGGGATGGAAGGACTCAATGTGTTGCAGGATTGGATTCATATTCAATTTGCTCATTGAAGCTTTCTTTCCCCTCTGATCCATTGGTGGAATCAGTTTGGTGATGATTGACATGTCCATCATCGTGACAATCAGCCTGTCATTTTTGGGGTGGTAGCGCAATGTTGTCATAAAAAACACTTTGCATACCTGTTGTGCAGAACCGCTCTGGTTTGGAAGATGGTACAGAAACGGCCTGCTGCGTCTACTGTCAGCGCCAACAGTGATATTTTTCTTAGATTGCTGTGCCACCATGTGGAAGATCCATGTCCTCTTCTCCTTATACTTCATCTCCCAATACTTTTCCCTATTTCGTTTTGCCTCTTGCATTTGGAACCACATGGCTTACCCACTGGTGGAATCTTGGATTTCTTATTTGATAGGTTGTCTGGAGTTGTGTCCACGGGCTCAGCTGCCACTTGTGCTGGAACATCCAACTCTGAAGGTGGATGATAATCTTCATCATCATCATCATTGGTAATTGATTACCACATAGACAAGATCCAATGATACACATAGACAAGATCCCACGAAACACAAAAGGGAAATGGCTACCTAAATATGATCCCCAATCAGAGACAACGAGTAACAACTGTCTCTGATTGAGAACCATATCAGGCCAACATATAAATACAAAAAACCCTAGACCTACAACAACCCTAGACGTACAAAAAACGCTAGACATAACAAAAACTAGCGTGCCCACCCTAGTCACACCCTGACCTAACCAAAATATAAAGAAAACAGAGATAACTAAGGTCAGGGCATGACAAAAACACAGTAACTGCAGCCAAGGGCAGGTTGAAACCAAGCTAGAAGTCAGTAAGTTCAGTTATTGCCATTTACCTTGGTTTCATGGTAACCTTTTGCAGTTACTGCTAATACGACCACTATTTTCTCCAAAACACAATACAATAGAGGCAGGATACTTGACTACATGATTAAGCATGCATTTAAGGTAACAAATGAGCAGTTACTGCCTTTTTGCTTGGGAGGGCGGAATTGGCCCTGCTTCATCCGGGTTAGGGGAGGGTTTAGCTGGCAGGCATGTTCCTGTCCCATCGCGCTCTAGCGACTCCTGTGGCAGGCTGGGAGCAATGCACGCTGACATGGTCGCCAGGTGTACGGTGTTTCCTCTGACACATAGGTGCGGCTGGCTTCCGGGTTAAGCGAGCGTTGTGTCAAGAAGCAGTGCGGCTTGGTTGGGTTGTGTTTCGAGAACGCACGGCTCTCGACCTTCGCCTCTCCCGTGTCCGTACGGGAGCTGCAGCAACGAGACAAGACTGTAACTACCAATTGGATACCACGAAATTGTGGAGAAAAGGGGTAAAACTAAAAATATATATATATATAATTATATATAACTTGAAAACACATTAAACATGGCAAAATGTATAGAATTGCAAGACTCTGCATTAAAACTGCTAAATGTTCCCTCCGGGTTTGGGAACCCCTGGTCTAATCCCCGTCTAGGAAAGAGAGCAATAATATTACAATAATGTAATTGAATATACAGTGCATTCGGAAAATATTCAAATATTCATTATTTTTCCACATTTTGTTACGTTACGGCCTTATTTTAAAATGGATTAAACAAAAGTTATTCATCAATCTACACACAATACTCAATAATGACAAAGCAATGACAGGTTTTTAGAAAATTGTGCACATTTATTGAAAATTCAAAGCTGAAATATCACATTTACATAGGTTTTCAGACACTTTAGTCAATACTTTGTTGAAGCACCTTTGGCAGCGATTACAGCCTTGAGTCTTCTTGGGTATGACGCTACAAGATTGGCACTCCTGTATTTGGGCAGTTTCTCCCATTCCTCTCTGCAAATCCTCTCAAGCTCTGTCAGGTTGGATGGGGAGCGTTGCTATACAGCTATTTTCATGCTCTCCAGAGATATTAGATCGGATTCAAGTCCGGGCTCTGGCTGGGCCACTCAAAGACAGTAGACTTGTCCCGAAGCCACTCCTCCGTTGTCTTGGCTGTGTGCTTAGGGTCATTGGATTCCACCTGGCGATCTGTTCACCATCTGCCCTGCCTGGTACAGGTACCCACACCACACTCACCCCTCTCTCCTGAGCTTTCACTCATCTCCAGCACTCACACACAGCACTCACACACGGTTGGGGCGAGTGACTCTGAACTTACAATGGCTAGCCCCAAGTTGTTATATATATTTTTTTTCTAGTGCATTTTTCCATTTTGCTATTTGCCTCATGACTCCTGCATACTTCGTTGACTACAAACTTTCTTTACCCAACCGTGGGACAGACTATGTTTGTTCCCACACTCGGAACTCTGACTCTCTATTGGTTACATAGACTTTTGGCCTCCCATCCTATTCTAACCACCTCTCGCCGGCTTTGTATTCATGTTACCTGATGAAATTGCTGTAGAATATGATCTTGTTGCTATATAATGCACATTCAGATAAATAAGCACTGCAGAGCTCTCCCTGTCCTATGCCATGCCTTGATTGTATTACTGTTGATGACATCTGGAAATGTTCATGCACACCCTGGCCCATCTACTGTTGCTAGCCCAAATTCTGACTTGTGCTCTGATATCTGCTTCACAGATTTCTGCTCTCGTAAAAGCCTGGATTTTCTGCACGTTAACACTAGGATGAGTGTTTTGAATACTGATCTTAACCTTTCTGGTTATAACCTTTTTCTGCAAGACAGATCGTCCAAAGGTGGCTTGAGTGGCAATCTTTACCAAGGATCACCTTCAGTGCTCGGTTGTCTCCATCAAGTCTGTCCCCAAACAATTTGGTTTGCTGGTTTTAAGCATTAAACTTTCAAATAGCTCTTTGTTGACTGTTGCTGTGTGCTATCGTCCTCCATCAGCACCGGCCTATACCCTACCTGCCCTAAACTCTCTCCTGGCCCCTTACACTAAGTCTAAATTTGTCCTGCTTGGTGACCTAAACTGGGACATGCTTAAACCACCTGACCAAGTCCTAAAGCAATGGGACTCGTTAAATCTTTCTCAGATTATTATCAATCCCACAAGGTATGACTCCAAGCACCCAGAAAAGGTTACTCTCCTCAATGTTATCCTCACAAATAATCCTGATAGGTGTCAGTCTGGTGTTTTCTGTAATGACCTTAGTGATCACTGTTTTACAGCCTGTGTTCGTAATGGTTGCTCAGTGAAACGACCTGTCCTGATTTGTCATAGACACTTGTCATAGATGCTAAAAAAGTTTATTGAGCAAGCTTTCTTTCATGAACCGGCCTCTGTAAAATGGTATAGAATCAGCTTGATTCCCTCTGTCGAAGACGCTTGGACCTTCTTTTTTTATATTTTCAGTGGTACTGTTAACAAACACGCCCCCATAAAGAAAGTGAGAATTAAAAACAGGTTCAGCCCCTCGTTCGCCAGTGATCTTGCAGAGTTACTCCACCTCAAGAATTACCCATCCTCGTCACAGCTGCCCATGTCCCTTAACTTCTTGTGTCGAGCAATCCTGTATCCAGGAGCATAATCCATAGCCTCAAGCTCATTACCATAACGCAACGTTAACTATTCATGAAAATCGCAAATGAAATGAAAGAAATATATTCACTCACAAGCTTAACCTTTTGTTAACAACACTGTCATCTCAGATTTTCAAAATATGCTTTTCAACCATAGCTACACAAGCATTTGTGTAAGAGTATTGATAGCTAGCATAGCATTAAGCCTAGCATTCAGCAGGCAACATTTTCACAAAAACAAGAAAAGCATTCAAATAAAATCATTTACCTTTGAAGAACTTCGGATGTTTTCAATGAGGAGACTCTCAGTTAGATAGCATATGTTCAGTTTTTCCAAAAATATGATTGGTGTAGGAGAAATCGCTCCGTTTTGTTCATCACGTTTGGCTAAGAAAACCCCCCGAAAATTCAGTCATTACAACGCCAAACTTTTTTCCAAATTAACTCCATAATATCGACAGAAACATGGCAAACGTTGTTTAGAATCAACCCTCAAGGTGTTTTTCACATATCTATTCGATGATAAATCATTCGTGGCAGTTGGGTTTCTCCTCTGAAGCAAATGGAAAAATGCCCCAGCTGGAGATTACGCAATAATTTCGACGGAGGACACCAAGCGGGCACCTGGTAAATGTAGTCTCTTATGGTCAATCTTCCAATGATATGCCTACAAATACGTCACAATGCTGCAGACACCTTGGGGAAAACGACAGAAAGTGTAGGCTCATTCCTGGCGCATTCACAGCCATATAAGGAGACATTGGAACACAGCGCCTTCAAAATCTGGGGCATTTCCTGTTTGAACTGTCATCTTGGTTTCGCTTGTAGCATCAGTTCTGTGGCACTAACAGATAATATCTTTGCAGTTTTGGAAACATCAGAGTGTTTTCTTTCCAAAGCTGTCAATTATATGCATAGTCGAGCATCTTTTCGTGACGTTGCGTTATGGTAATGGGCTTGAGGCTGTAGTTACGATCCCGGATCCGGGATGGCTCGACGCAAGAAGTTAAAGGGGGAAATCAAGCGGATCCTAACTGTTATAGGCCTTTTTCTATTTGACCCTGTTTATCAAAAGTGTTGGAAAAACCTGTCAATCAACTGACTGGCTTTCTTGATGTCTATAGTATTCTCTCTCACGTATGCAGTCTGGTTTCTGCTCAGGCTATGGATGTGTCACTGCATCCTTAAAGGTCCTCAATGATGTCACCATTGCCCTTGATTCTAAGCAATATTGTGCTGCTATTTTTATTGACTTGACCAAAGCTTTTGATACTGTAGACCATTCCATTCTTGTGAGCCGGCTAATCAGTATTGGTGTCTCTGAGGGGTCTTTGGGCTGGTTTCCTAACTACCTCTCTCAAAGAGTGCAGTGTATAATGTCAGAAATTCTGCTGTCTCAGCCACTGCCTGTCACCAAGGGAGTACCCCAAGGCTCGATCCTAGGCTCCATGTTCTTCTCAATTTACATCAACAACATAACTCAGGCAGTAGGAAGCTCTCTCATCCATTTAAATGCAGACGGTATAGTCTTATACACAGCTGGCCCCTCTCCAGATTTTGTGTTAAATGCTCTACCATTAACCTTGTTCTGAAGGTCATGTGATTTGATAAGAATAATGCCCCTTCTCCCACAGGTGTTATTACTCTCTCTGAAGGTTTAGAGCTTGAGGTAGTCACCTCATACAAGTACTTGGGAGTATGGCGAGACTGCCCTTCTCTCAGCACATATCAAAGCTGTAGGTTAAAGTTAAATCTAGATTTGGTTTCCTCTATCGTAATCGCTCCTCTTTCACCCCAGCTGCCAAACTAACCCTGATTCAGATGACCATCCTACCCATGCTAGATTACGGAGACATCATTTATAGATCGGCAGGTAAGGGTGCTCTCGAGCGACTAAATGTTCTTACCATTCGGCCATCAAATTTGCCACAAATGCTCCTTATAGGACACATTAATGCACTCTATACTCCTCTGTGAACTGGTCATCTCTGTACACCCATCACTGGTTGATGCTTATTTATAAAAACCCTCTTAGGCCTCACTACCCCATATCTGAGATATCTACTGCAGCCCTCATCCTCCACATATAACACCCATTCTGCCAGTCACATTCTGTTAAAGGTCCCCAAAGCACACACATCCCTGTGTCGCTCCTCTTTTCAGTACGCTGCAGCTAGCGACTGGAACGAGCTGCAACAAAAAAACTCAATCTCTTCATTCAAAGACTCAATCATGGACACTCTTACTGACAGTTGTGGCTCCTTTGTGTGATGTATTGTTGTCTCTACCTTCTTGCCCTTTGTGCTGTTGTCTGTGCCCAATAATGTCTGTACTATGTTTTGTGCTGCTTTGCTGCCATGTTGTGTTAACAACATGTTGTTGTTATGCTGTGTTGCTACCATGCTGTGTTGTCATGTGTTGCTGTCTTGCTATGTTGTTGTCTTAGGTATGTCTTTATGTAGTATTGTGTTGTCTCTCTTGTTGTGATGTGTGTTTTGTCCTATATTTATATTGTATTTATTGTTTTATTTTTATCCAAGGCACCCGTCCCCGCAGGAGGCCTTTTGCCTTTTGGTAGGCCGTCATTGTAAATGAGAATTTGTTCTTTACTGACTTGCCTAGTTCAATAAAGGTTAAATAAAAAAATAAAAAATTGTCCTTCTGGAAGGTTCTCCTATCTCCACAGAGGAACTCTGGAGCTCTGTCAGAGTGACCATCAGGTTCTTGGTCACCTCCCTGACCAAGACCCTTCTCCCTCAATTGCTCAGTTTGGCCGGGTGGCCAGCTTCCATTTAAGAATGATGGAGGCCACTATGTTCTTGGGAACGTCAATGCTGCATACATTTTTTGGTGTCCTTTCCCAGATCTGTGCCTCGACACAATCCTGTCTCGGAGCTCTACGGACAATTCCTTCAACCTCATGACTTGTTTTTTTTTCTCTGCCGTGCACTGTCAACTGTCAGACCTTATATGGACAGGTGTGTGCCTTTCCAAAACCTGTCCAATCAATTTAATTTACCACAAGTGGACTCCAATTAAGTTGTAGAAAAATCTCAAGAATGGTCAATGGAAACAGGATGCACCTCAAATCAAATCAAATCAAATCAAATTTTATTTGTCACATACACATGGTTAGCAGATGTTAATGCGAGTGTAGCGAAATGCTTGTGCTTCTAGTTCCGACAATGCAGTGATAACCAACAAGTAATCTAACTAACAATTCCAAAACTACTGTCTTATACACAGTGTAAGGGGATAAGGAATATGTACATAAGGATATATGAATGAGTGATGGTACAGAGCAGCATACAGTAGATGGTATCGAGTACAGTATATACATATGAGATGAGTATGTAGACAAAGTAAACAAAGTGGCATAGTTAAAGTGGCTAGTGACATAAGAATGCAGTCGATGATCTAGAGTACAGTATATACATATGCATATGAGATGAATAATGTAGGGTAAGTAACATTATATAAGGTAGCATTGTTTAAAGTGGCTAGTGATATATTTACATCATTTCCCATCAATTCCCATTATTAAAGTGGCTGGAGTTGGGTCAGTGTCAATGACAGTGTGTTGGCAGCAGCCACTCAATGTTAGTGGTGGCTGTTTAACAGTCTGATGGCCTTGAGATAGAAGCTGTTTTTCAGTCTCTCGGTCCCAGCTTTGATGCACCTGTACTGACCTCGCCTTCTGGATGATAGCGGGGTGAACAGGCAGTGGTTCGGGTGGTTGATGTCCTTGATGATCTTTATGGCCTTCCTGTAACATCGGGTGGTGTAGGTGTCCTGGAGGGCAGGTAGTTTGCCCCCGGTGATGCGTTGTGCAGACCTCACTACCCTCTGGAGAGCCTTACGGTTGAGGGCAGAGCAGTTGCCGTACCAGGCGGTGATACAGCCCGCCAGGATGCTCTCGATTGTGCATCTGTAGAAGTTTGTGAGTGCTTTTGGTGACAAGCCGAATTTCTTCAGCCTCCTGAGGTTGAAGAGGCGCTGCTGCGCCTTCTTCACGACGCTGTCAGTGTGAGTGGACCAATTCAGTTTGTCTGTGATGTGTATGCCGAGGAACTTAAAACTTGCTACCCTCTCCACTACTGATCCATCGATGTGGATAGGGGGGTGTTCCTGAGCTCAATTTCAAGTCTCATAGCAAAGGGCCTGAATACTTATGTAAATATGGTATTTCAATTTTTAATACTTTTGCAAAAATGTCAAAACTGTTTTCGCATTGTCCTATTAAGATATTGTGTGTAGATTGCTGAGAAAAAATATATATTTTATACATTTTAGAATAAGGCTGTAACATAACAAAATGTTGAAAATTCAAGGGGTCTGAATACTTTCCGAAGGCACTGTATATATGTATATTCCTGTTTGATGCGCATTTATGTAATTACAGTATATTGGACATTTTATCCTTAATCACATGCATTTGCCTTCCAGTGCATTCAGAACGTATTCATATCCCTTGACTTATTCCACATGTTGTTGTTACAGCCTGAATCCAAAATTGGTTAAATACTGTGTGATTTTTTTCTCACTAATCTAAACACAATACCCCATAATGAAAAAGTGAAAATATATATATTTTTTAATGTTTGCAAATGAAATACAGAAATATCAAATTTACATACATATTCACACCCCTGAGTGATTACAGCTGTGAGTCTTTCTGGGTAAGTCTCTAAGAGCTTTGCACAACGGGATTGTACAATATTTGTCCATTTGTTATTTTCAAAATTCTTCAAGGTCTGTTAAATTGGGTGTTGATCATTGCTAGACAACCATTTTAAGTCATGTCTGTCACGTCCTGACTAGAGGTCGACCGGTTAATCGGAATGGCCGATAAATTAGGGCCGATTTCAGGTTTTCATAACAATCAGAAATCTGTATTTTTGGGCACCGATTTCCGATTATTATTATTGTTTTTTTTTTATACCTTTTATTTAATTAGGCAAGTCAGTTAAGAACACATTCTTATTTTCAATGACTGCCTAGGAACTGTGGGTTAACTGCCTTGTTCAGGGGCAGAACGACAGAAGTTCACCTTGTCAGCTCAGGGGTTCCAATCGTGCAGCCGCACAGTTAACTAGTCCAACGCTCTACCCATTGCACTCCACGAGTAGTCTGCCTGTTACGCGAATGCAGTAGAAGCCAAGGTAAATTGCTAGCTAGCATTAAACTTATCTTATAAAAAACAATCAATCATAATCACTAGTTATAACTACTAATCCAGTTTAGCAGGCAATATTAACCAGGTGAAATTGTGTAATTTCTGCCTGGCTCATTGCAAACTAATTTGCCAGAATTTTACGTAATTATGACATACATTGAAGGTTGTGCAATGTAACAAGAATATTTAGACTTAGGGATGCCACCCGTTAGATAAAATACCGAACGGTTCCCTATTTCACTGAAACAATAAACATTTCGTTTTCGAAATGATAGTTTCCGGATTCGATCATATTTCTGTGTGTATTTCTGTGTGTTATTATGTTATAATTAAGTCTGATTTGATAGAGCAGTCTGACTGAGCAGCAGCAGGCCCTTAATCATTCATTCAAACAGCACTTTCGTGCGTTTTACCAGTAGCCCTTCGCAAGCACAGCGCTGTTTATGACTTCAAGTCTATCAGCCTAATGGCTGGTGTAACCAATGTGAAATGGCTAGCTAGTTAGCTGGGTTTGCGCTAATACTGTTTCAAACGTCACTCGCTTTTAGATTTGGAGTAGTTATTCCCCTTGCTCTGCAAGGGCCGCGGCTTTTGTGGAGCGATGGGTAACGATGCTTCGAGTGTAGCTGTTGTCGATGTGTTCCTGGTTCGAGCCCAGGTAGGGGCGAGGAGGGGGACGGAAGCTATACTGTTACACTGGCAATACAATAGTGCCTATAAGAACATCCAATAGTCAAAGGTATATGAAACTTTGTATTCAGGCCATAAAGTTAATTGCTTTGCCACATTTTGTGGCATATTACTTTAGTTCGTGTTGCAAAGAGGATGCATGTTTTGGTATATTTTTTTTTCTGTACAAGCCTCCTCTTTTTCACTCTGTCAGTTAGGTTAGTATTGTAGATTAACTAAAATTTTTATCCATCCTCAGTTTTCTCCTATCACAGCCATTAAACCAGTGGTTCTTAACCTGGGTTCGATCGAACCCCAGGGGTTCGGTGAGTCAGTCTCAGGGGTTCGGCGGAGGTCAAGACACACATCCGACTCGTGATTCGTGATGACACGCCCCGCTTGGCCATCATTGGCTGCAGGTGATCACGCTACATCGCTTGGCCTATCTGTGCTGCAGGGAATTTGGTGCGCTCAGTAGTCGACTTGCGACTGTCGTGATGGTACGTCTTGTGATTTCTTTCTTAATATTTTAATCCCTTCATACTTACTATGTCGAGCAAAAAAAGAAAGTGGTCGGACGAATATGTACAATATGGATTCACATGTATAACGGAACGTGATGGGAGTCAGCGTCCTAACTGCATGATTTGCAATGCCAAGTTGAGCAATTCTAGTCTAGCACCGGCAAAACTAAGATAACACTTCCTTAAGCTGCATGGAGATGGAAAATACAAGAACACAACGCTCGCTGAATTCAAGGCGAAGAGAGCCAGATTCGATGAAAAGGCTACTCTGCCTGTTCTCTGCTTTGTACCCATCACCAAACCGATCCTCACAGCATCGTACGAAGTTGCTTACCTGATCGCAAAGCAGGGCAAACCACACACCATTGGTGAAACACTCATAAAACCAGCTGTGTTGAAGATGGCGAATATCAAGCTGGGAAAAGAGGCTGAAGTTAAGTTATCCCAAATTCCTCTTTCAAATGACACCATCAGCGACAGAATAGAGGACATGAGCAAAGACATCTTGGCTCAAGTAGTTGCAGATCTGATTTCAAGCCCGGCAAAATTCAGCCTTCAACTCGATGAGACCACAGACGTTTCCAATCTAAGCCAGCTTGCTATATTCATGCGCTATGTGAAAGACGACGTGATTAAGGAAGATTTTTTATTTTGTAAGCCTCTTACAACAACAACTAAGGCAGCCGATGTGAAGAAACTTGTGGATGACTTCTTCAAAGACAACAATCTTTCGTGGGATATGGTTTCTGCAGTTTGTTTGGATGGAGCTCCAGTCATGCTGGGAAGAAAGTCTGGTTTTGGTGCGCTAGTGAAAGCCGATGCACCACACATCCTTGTTACTCATTGTATTTTGCACAGGCATGCGTTGGCAACAAAAACCTTGCCTCCAAACCTGGCAGAAGTATTAAAAATTGTAGTGGAATGTGTGAACTATGTGCGAACTAGTGCTCTGAGGCACCGCATCTTCAGTGAGCTGTGTAAAGAAATGGTCTCTGTACTTCTGTACCATTCTAACGTTCGGTGGTTATCCCGGGGGACAGGTGCTGAATCGTGTTTTTGCCGTGCGTGTGGAATTAGCCCTGTTTTTGCAAGGGCACCAACATTGAGTTCATTCTCATTTTAGCGTACATGGCTGATATCTTTGCAGCTCTCAATCATCTCAATCAAAAGATGCAGGGCGGT
Organism: Oncorhynchus nerka; assembly: GCF_034236695.1. Taxonomy (NCBI): domain Eukaryota; kingdom Metazoa; phylum Chordata; class Actinopteri; order Salmoniformes; family Salmonidae; genus Oncorhynchus; species Oncorhynchus nerka. The sequence continues at coordinate 68,193,242 of NC_088405.1, read as the reverse complement.
GGAGTCAACATCATCGAAGCGGAGGAAAACCTGAAGGCTTTTCAAAAAAAGCTACCGTTATGGAAACGACGAACAGAGAACGATAACTTCACAAACTTCCCCCTGCTGGACGACTGTGTAAGTAAGATCGAAGATGTATCTGGAATTGGAGACATTTCTGTACCCGCGGACCTGAAGCAAGCAATTGCCACACACTTAGATGAGCTTGCAAAGTCTCTCGACGGATACTTCCCTACAAGAGAGTCATATCCAGCATGGGCGAGACAGCCGTTCACATTTAGTGTTGAGACAACAGATGTCAATGATGAATACCTTGATGAAATCATTGAAATTCAGCAGAGCCAGGTTCAACAGGAACTCTTCAGAACAACAACGCTTTCAACGTTTTGGTGTCAACAAATGGTAACGTACCCTGTTATTGCTAAGAAAGCTCTGGAGATTTTCATACCGTTTGTTACAACATATCTTTGCGAGCAATCCTTTTTGAGGATGCTGGACATAAAAACGAAGAAAAGGAACAGACTTTGTTGCGAAAATGACATGAGAGTGGCACTTGCCAAGGTGAAGCTGCGCATTTCTGAACTGGTCTCTGAAAGACAACAGCAGAAGTCACACTGATTTGCAGTAAATATTCATTATTATGTTTTTGTTTTTGTGTGAAAATCATGTTTTGATGATTTTGTTCTTTGAACACAGTGATGTTGATGCACGGTTCATTTTGTGCACCAGTAAAACATATACCTATGTTTTGAATCTGAAAAAAATCACATTTTATTTTTCCAATTAAGAAGGGTTCGGTGAATGCACATATGAAACTGGTGGGGTTCAGTACCTCCAACAAGGTTAAGAACCACTGCATTAAACCCTGTAACTGTTGTAAAGTTATGATTGGCCTGATGAAATCTCTGAGTGGTTTTCTTCTTCTCCGGCAACTGAGTTAGGAAGGACGCCTGTATCTTTGTAGTGACTGGGTGTATTGATACACCGTGCAAAGTGTAATAATAATAACAAGTTCAACTTCACCATGCTCAAAGCGATAGTCAATGTCTGCTTTTTTTTTTTTTTTACCCATCTACCAATATGTTCCATCCTTTGCGAGACATTGGAATCCCTCCCTGGTCTTTGTGGTTTAATCTCTGTTTGAAATTCACTGCTGAGTCCATGCAACTTATTATGTGACATGTTAAGTACATTTTTCCTCCTGAACATATTTAGGCCTGCCATAACAAAGGGCTTGAAAACTAATTGACTCAAGACATTTCAGATTATAATTTTTAATTAATTTGTAAACATTTCTAAAAAAACACAATTCCATGTTGACATTATGCACTATTGTGTGTTGACCAGTGACAAATAAATCTGTAAGTCTGTAACACAACAAAATATGTAAAAAAATCAAGGGGTGAATACTTTCTGAAGGCACTGTACATTAGTAGGTTATGCCTTCTAATATAGTTAGATTGCATCATATCACATTTCAGTATTAGTTATCAATGATTATAAACTGGGTTGTTCAAGTCCTGAATGCTGATTGGCTGAAAGCTATGGTATATTAGACCATATACCACGGATATGACAAAACATTTATTTGTACTGTTCTAATTACATTGGTAACCAGTTTATAATAGCAATAAGGCTTTGTGGTGTATGGCCAATATACCATGGCTAATGGCTGTATCCAGTCACTCAGCATTGCGTCATGCATAAGAACAGCCCTTAGCCGTGGTATATTGGCGATATCCATCACCCCCTTATTGCTTAAATATAAAACTGTTATCTTGAACATCAGTATAATTGAATAATATGCACGGATGTGATAGTTGTATGAATTAATCACAATGCCAGCCTACTCATTAGAAGAAAAACAACATTAGCAGCCCTAATGCAATATTAGCTTCACAGTGAAACACCATTATTCTGTCTATTAGTAATTTGTAAACAGTAAGTAAGGTAGCTTATTTATTTACTTATTTAAAAACGGCACACTGGGCAGCAGCATGCAACGCACCATGGACTGAAGAAGCAGAAAAATAGGAGGAATGTGGTAGACCATCTGTGAAATTACACATTTCTCGAAGGTAGGAATATCGCAAAAAAATATATGATCAATGCCTCATTCGAGAGACAACAACCTCCCGCGTTATGACATTGGCCATTATTGAAATCTGAGATGTATGATAGATGTCTTCTCTATCTAAAAGTGATCTACCTATTTATTTATTTATTTATTTTTATTTCACCTTTATTTTACCAGGTAGGCCAGTTGAGAACAAGTTCTCATTTACAACTGCGACCTGGCAAAGATAAAGCCAAGCAGTGCGACACAAACAACAACACAGAGTTACACTATAAACTTCCAGAGTAGGCAGAGTGGATTTATCACAATGCTATGCGACACTGGCTGTATTTCGGCCTGTGTGAACGGCAAGAGCTCATGATACACATGAAAACATTAAATGAGATGCCCAAAAACAGTATAACATTCAAAATGGGTGAATATTTGCTTTAATATGTGGGCTCTACTCGATTATGGCTTGGCTTGTCAGATGAGAGATTATCTAATTGCACGCTAGAGCAGGTAATTAGGTTCTTTCACATTTAGAGCACAATATGAGCTGTTATCTCCTGCAGCTGAGCACCTCCCACACACCCCACACCCCTGGTTCCCCTCATCTCCCACTGGTAATATGCAAGGCCGTCAGGCTGCATGTCCCCACATTAGTCTCAATGTCTGCAACCAGAGCTACAGCTCCTGGAGGGAGCCTCCCACCAATCTGCTTTATGGAGGTCTGCCTATGCCTACAGCTATAGCCACAGTACTACAGTCATTACCATTACAGTTACAGCTACAGTTATAGCCACAGTATACAGCTACCGTTACGTCTACAGTTATAGCCACAGTATACAGCTACCGTTACAGCTACAGTTTTAGCCACAGTATACAGCTACAGTTATAGCCACAGTACTACAGCTACCGTTACAGCTACAGTTATAGCCACAGTATACAGCTACCGTTACAGCTACAGTTATAGCCACAGTACTACAGCTACCGTTACAGCTACAGTTATAGCCACAGTATACAGCTACCGTTACAGCTACAGTTATAGCCACAGTGCTATCTAGCCCCGGCCTGCTAGCTGTCTGAATCGTCGTGTCTCCAGCCAGCCTAATCTACTCACTGGACCCCTATGATCACTCAGCTACGCATGCCTCTCCCTAATGTCAATATGCCTTGCCCATTGCTGTTCTGGTTAGTGATTATTGTCTTATTTCACTGTAGAGCCTCTAGCCCTGCTCAATATGCCTTAGCCAACCATTTAGTTCCACCTCCCACACATGCAGTGACATCACCTGGTTTAAATGTGTCTAGAGACAATATCTCTCTCATCATCACTCATTGCCTAGGTTTACCTCCAATGTACTTACATCCTACCATACCTTTGTCTGTACATTATGCCTTAAATCTATTCTATCCTCCTTTTACTCCTTTTACTCTCTGTTCCGAACGTACTAGACGACCAGTTCTTATAGTCTTTAGCCGTACCCTTATCCTACTCCTCCTCTGTTCCTCTGGTGATGTAGAGGTTAATCCAGGACCTGCAGTGCCTAGCTCCACTCCTATTCCCCAGGTGCTCTCATTTGTTGACTTCTGTAACTGTAAAAGCCTTGGTTTCATGCATGTTAACATTAGAAGGCTCTTCCCTAAGTTTGTTTTATTCACAGCTTTAGCAGAGTGTGCTAAAGCTGTGAATATAGGTATGTGAATGTCTTAGCCGAGTCTGATTCCTGGCTTAGGAAGACCACCAAAAAGTATAGGTCCAAAAGGCTTCTAGGTTCAAGAGGCTTCTAGACTATTTGCATCATCCCCCCCCACCACCCTCTTCTACACTGCTGCTACTCTCTGTTATTATCTATGCATAGTCACTTTATAACTCTACCTACATGTACATACTACCTCAATTACCTAGACACCGGTGCCCACGCACATTGACTCTGTACCGGTACCCCCTCTATATAGCATTGTTATTGTTGTTTACTGCTGCTATTGTTATTTACTGCTGCTCTTTAATTATTTGTTATTCTCATCTCTTACTTTTGGGGGGGGGGGTATTTTCTTAAAACTGCATTGTTAAGTATGCATAAGTGGCTGTAAGGGAGTCAGGCGCAGGAGAGCAGATATTGGGTAGCAAACGAAGCCTTTTATTTAGGCGAACCAAAAACACATGCCACAACAAACACGAAATACAATACGGGTTGCAATAACCCAGCACAACCAGTCTAACGTGCGCATACGTGAAACAATAAACAATCGCACACAAAGACATGGGGGTGTAAGGGATTTCCTCCTCTTCTTCCGAAGAGGAGAGGCGAAAAGGATCGGAGGACCAATATGCGGCGTGGTAAGTGTCCATGGTTCTTTTAATAAGAAATAGTACACATGAACAACTGAATACAAGGGTTAAATACACAACAGGTGATTGAGGGGATTGAAACCAGGTGTGAGGAAAACAAGACAAAACAAATGTAAAATGAAAAGTGGATCGATGATGGCTAGAAGACCGGCGACGCCACCCGCCGAGAGCCACCCGAACAAGGAGAGGACCCGACTTCGGCGGAAGTCGTGACATGCATTGTTGGTTAAGGGCTTGTAAGTAAGCATTTCACTATAAGGTGTTTACGTGTTGTATTCAGCGCATGTGACAAATAAAATTTGATTTGATGCCTGATATTACTGTACATTCCTTTTGTTGTTATAAGGGCCCTTTTTAATGTTGCACATTTCCTTCTCCTCCTGCATTCCCCCTCATAAACATCCCCTGCTCCCTTACCTATTCCCTGTCCACTGTATCCATGTGGAAGAGCTAGGTTAATGAAAAATTTAAATGAAAATCCTAATCAATCCTATATGTTAAACACAGATATTGAGTTTATATTGTCACGGACATTGTAATATTATGGTCTTTTACCAGCATATTGTGATATTTATGCTTTTATGAACTTTTCATCTGTTGATTTGTGAATGCTGTACATGCTAGCTACTGTACTTTATACTGTAGGCTACATGTTGTCATTGGGCTAGCATGGCTATTCATGTCCCTTTTTGTTAATTTGTACTTTACAGAGGTGTCATGACGTTGCCCTCTTTGGGTATAGAAAGCCCCATCCCCTTCTCCCTGCCTCCCCCTTTCCTCCTTCAACTAGGCTGCTGTGGTCAGAGAGAGGTCGTAAATTCATGAGGAGAAGACCCTGCCACATGGCCACACAGTATAAGAGAGAGTGAATTTTCATAGAGAACAAAGACATTTCTTCCACCTCACAGAACTTGAGGTCCGAACAAATTTCATGTTCCGGAGAAAGTATAAAAGATCGGTGAAGAATCCAGCGACGTACAGGTCAATTTGTTACAACTTGGGGAAGCTCATGGGAGACGGTGTGGCCACATTACCATAACGCTGTTTATATAATAGCCTCAGATATGAGGTTTACATCTAATTGTTGTATAAGATGACTGAGTGAGTATGATACTGTTTACACAATTTTACAATGTGATTTTGGACTGTTTAATGAAGGAAATTCCAATTCCCTTTTGAGTTTAACTAAATCAGAGGACCGCCCCTGAGCCCAGTTAGTGTCAGGCATCCTGGGACAGCCCTTTTCTGTAATTCCGAATAAAATCCAACTTTGAGAAATTATCACCCGACCATGTTTCTCTCAATCACGGGAGTACAAAGGTTGTAGACCATTGCTGATTCTTTTAACCATACCACGTGGTTAAACTCTTAGACTATCGATACCGGCAGAATAAGAACAAGTCTTTGATATTAATTACTAGTCTGCAACTAGGAATTCGGTATCATTGAACGCGAAGAACGACAACCGCCGAAACATCCATTCTATAGCGAATGAAGGAATGTCACTCTGAACTATCCACTATAACCACAACAGAGAGAGAGAGGGAGAGAGACAGACAATTCTACAAAAGAAACAAACCTTTCACCAGCGATCAAGACGACACACTGAGCGTAAATATATATATTGATTGCAATTGTTCCCGAATGAATGAGTGTTCATGTGTAAAGGATTAGCATTTCAATTGTTATAATTATCAACTCTGCAGTGACTTCTCAGTTGACCCCCACATCCCCTTAGTTAGTAATAAATAAATGATTTAAGACAATTGATGTATGGATGACTCATAGTGAAGACTGGGTTCGTGTAGATAACAAACAATTTACGACGTTTGGAATGAGACTAATGTGAGGTAAAGTAAATTATTAATTAATCAGAAGACTATTGATCAGATATGAAAATATCTGAAAGGTTATATTAGGAAATTATAACCTTGTAATCTGAATATTTTCCTTGGTGCCCTGACTTCCTAGTTAATTACGGTTACATGATTAACTTGTTATGGCTGCAATCCCGATATCGGGATAAGTGTCATCAACAACCACTGAATAGCATAGCGCTACATACAATAAATATTACTATAAATATTTATATTCATGAAATCACAAGTGCAATATAGGAAAACACAGCTTAGCCTTTTGTTAATCCACCTGTCGTGTCAGATTTTGAAATGATGCTTTACAGCGAAAGCAATCCAAGCATTTGTGTAAGTTTATCGATCGCACGATAAAACATTAAGTACAGTTAGCATCAGGTAGCTCGGTCACAAAAATCAGAAAAGCAATCAAATTAATCGTTTATCTTTGATGATCTTCGGATGTTTTCACTCACGAGACTCCCAGTTACACAACAAATGGTCCGTTTGTTCCATAAAGATTATTTTTATATCCAAAATATCTCAGTTTGTTTGTCGCGTTATGTTCAGAAATCCACAGGAAAGAACGGTCATGACAACGCAGACGAAAATTCCAAATAGTTTCCTTAATGTCCACAGAAACATGTCAAACGTTTTTCATAATCAAACCTCAGGTTGTTTTTAAAATATATAATCGATAATATATCAACCGCAAATGTCTTTCAAAGTAGGAGAGGGGAAAACAATGGCTGTCCAAATTCTGTTGCGCGAGCAAAACTCATGTGACCACTTGACGCAATGTTATCGTTCTGGCTCATTTTTCTAAATAAAAGCCTGAAACTATATCTGAAGACTGTTGACACCTTGAGGAAGCGATAGGAAAAGGAATCTGGTTCATATCCCTTTAAATCCAGCAAAGGGAGGCTATGGAACATGGAGTTTTCAAAATAAGAAGCCACTTCCTGTTTTGATTTTCCTCAGGGTTTCGCCTGCAATATCAGTTCTGTTATACTCAAAGACAATATTTTGACAGTTTTGGAAACTTTAGAGTGTTTTCTATCCAATACTAATAATAATATGCATATATTAGCAACTGAGACTGAGGAACTGGCCGTTTACAATGGGCACCTTTTCATCCAAGCTACTCAATACTGCCCCTGCAGCCATAAAAAGTTAATAAGTAATCGCGTATTACTAATTACAGAGAATATTTGATGATAGTAAAGACACGACAGAGGAGTTGGTGTATAAGGGCAGCACAACATTTAATTCATGGATGTTGTTTGTTTCTTTATCATGTTTTTTTGTTTTATGATATTTTGACGATATTTTACTGTTAGTTTGCAAGTGCACGTCATGTACTAACTGTACGTAACGCCTGGCAGTCATTTATGAAAGTTGTCTAGCCCTTATACATTTATACTGTACATTGCATTATACATTTCATACTGTGCATTGAACTATATTGTAACGTTATCGAACAAGATGATTGTTATTCTTATTTGCGTATTAGGGCATCACAGTATTTGTTCATGGAAGTTTTTGCTGTCTTTATCAGAGAGTAAAAGTTCAACACCAACCCTGATCCTTTGGTCATATGCAAGGCGATCAAAACGCAATGCAGAGGCAATCTACACCGGTCACACTACCGTTACAGCTACAGTTAGAGCCACAGTACTACAGTTACCGCTACAGCTACAGTTATAGCCACAGTACTACAGTTACCGCTACAGCTACAGTTATAGCCACAGTACTACAGTTACCGCTACAGCTAGAGTTATAGCCACAGTACTACAGTTACTGCTACAGCTACAGTTATAGCCACAGTACTACAGTTACCGCTACAGCTACAGTTATAGCCACAGTAATACAGTTACTGCTACAGCTACAGTTATAGCCACAGTACTACAGTTACCGCTACAGCTACAGTTATAGCCACAGTACCACAGTTACCGCTACAGCTACAGTTATAGCCACAGTACTACAGCTACCATTACCATTACAGTTACAGCAGTGGCGGTCGGTGCCGTTTACAATGACTTTTTTTCATGAGCATGGTCTTATTTCTATTACAGCATATTGGATGACTGTCATTCATATTCCATTCACCCAGTTTAATGTAACATTGATAGGTTTAGGCTACTACATGACACTCAAATTTTCCCTGTACCCATGAGGTTGTTACAACCTAGCCTTTGAATGAAAGTTTACAGCGTAGGTGCATAGTTCGAGCGAATATTGAGTAATCAAGGTGACAGACAATGACACACTAATACCGCTTTGCTGATCTAGGGTGTAATCATTAGTCCAACAGTTCCAAATGAGAATTTCTATTGGACAAATTCAGTTTCTTTCCATTTGCTTCTGTTTAAGAAATGTTTTTCAACAGAATCAGTGGAATGAATACAACCCTGATCACAAGCAAACAGTTCACTTTCATAGCAGCCACATGAAAACAGCATGATCGCTTTGCTCCTTGTACTGTGTATATATAATTCCTTCTCACATCTATCTACGCGCTCTCCTCCTCTCACCTTTTCCCTTCGCTTGTGGACTACAGTGCACAACTCATCAGCTGTCTGTGACCAGGCGAAAAAACCTTTCCAAGCCAAACCTTCATATCATGACCGCTAACCGCTACACACAGCCTACATCGTTGTCACGTCATAGTCAACTACAACTACTATAACTAGTTTGTTAGTAAACCCGCTACAATTATGGAGTACAGTGTACAGTCAGAAAGCAGTTTATCAGTTACACTGGTGGGCCCCGGTGGCAATGAACGAATAGAACTCAAAGCTTACCTTGACTTGGAAGAGTTCCGGTGTTGGATAGCCATAGCCAGCTAGCTAACATAGCATCCCTCTCTGTTTGAGCCGGGTGTTTGAGTAGGCTAAACTAGCTAGCTGCAATTGCTACAGTTGCTAAGTGAAAGTGAAAGTTAAAAAATAGCCGGCTCTCTCTCTCTCCCTCTTGTTTCTCCTTAATTTTGGAAGAAATGAATGTCTTCAACTATTGTCTTTGTTTTTTTGAGTCAACCTCTCACCATATTTTATGCACTGCAGGGCTAGCTAGCTGTAGCATTTGCTTTCAGTACTATATTAATTCTCTGATCCTTTGATTGTGTGAACAACATGTCAGTTCATGCTGCAAGAGCTCTGATAGGTTGGAGGATGTCCTCCAGAAGTTGTCATAATTACTGTGTAGGTCTATGGAAGGGGGCGAGAACCATCAGCCTCCTAGGTTTTGTCCTTAAGTCAATGTACACAAAGGAGGGTAACACCATGGTGCTACCCTACAGAGTGCTGCCGAGGCTACTGTAGACCTTCATTGCAAAACAGTGTGTTTTAATCTATTATTTTGTGACGTGAATATATTTAGTACTGTTTTATCTAAAAAGGATCACTTTTTAAATGTTTAACTATTTTTATGCAATTCACTGAAGAGGATGGTGCTCCCCTTCCTCCTCTGAGTTATATCCTCTAATCTAATTTGCACTTCTCATTTCCTCCATTATAGCCCTGAAAATATACATGAAGGGAACGTGAGGCCACACTCTATTAGACCCTGTCAAATACCATTAGTATTCAAAGGGAAAAATGACAGAGTTTATTTTTCTGTGTCTGCTGCTTGTAATGTTATTTACAACACGAGCCTTTGGAATTAACATTGAATTGTGTCAGAGGTCTGAACAACAAATTCCCAACAGCATCAGGCTATTAATTGTGTTTATTAATTTGCTTGCATCCCTTGGCCCCTGTTTTCCCATTACGAGGGAGAGAGGCTCTTAACCTGTGTTTAAGGAGCGTTATGAATCACCAGCATCACACACACACACACCATCATTAACATTCTAGTGTGGGGCTAAACTCTTTTAACAGAGCAGCACAATGATTAAACCTGTCCTCATCAGTGAGACCGACTGACGTGCACAAGGGATGCCAGAGTCATTAAAAGCTCTAATAGTATATCATTTCCTCTAGATAATCAAATTGAATAATGGAGTCGGTGGTAAACGCCTGTGGCTGAGGTCGTATTAATCAGGCTCTGAGGGCTCTGATATCTCTACGCCTCCTACTGACCTCAGGCCTATTGAATGACCTGGAGTCTTAAGTGTTAAGTATAGAGGCAGTATGGGGAGGGGCACAAAACACCTATATCACCTATATCTCTGACTACTACAGCTATGGAAATGTTCTGCTATATTCATGATATGTGTTGTTAAAATCTACTCAGACATTCAAAATGTGTATCTTTTACAAAAATGTGAAAGTGCCTTTAGACTGGATCTAACACTTTGGGAGTGCATCCAAGCACGTCCTACCCACTCCCACCACCTCCATGTACCTCTCTAAGACTGACATGGTAAATATCTGTCTCTCTAACTCACTGAGACTGTAGAGCAGTGTGTAGAAGGGAGAGCAGGCAAGCATGAGCCCAGGGCTGACCTGATTGGCAGCAGGGCTTATTTGACATGTCATGTTGAATCTAACAAGGCTTTGCTCTGATGGGATTTGAGCTCTCTCTCTCTCTCTCTTGCGAATGGTTGGTTGGCCACGGCACTGGAGTGATACAGCTGGAATGCAACCCTGTTAAGCTTAAAAAAAAATATATGCTGACCCAATGCTTTGTCTGTCTGTCTGTCTGTCTGTCTGTCTGTCTGTCTGTCTGTCTGTCTGTCTGTCTGTCTGTCTGTCTGTCTGTCTGTCTGTCTGTCTGTCTGTCTGTCTGTCTGTCTGTCTCTCTCTCTCTCTCTCTCTCTCTCTCTCTCTCTCTCTCACACGCACGCACGCACGCACGCACGCACGCACGCACGCACGCACGCACGCACGCACACACACACACACAGCATGATAAGAGGATGACGATCACATTACAGCCTGTTTTGGTTAATGATGAGTCCATGCAGGCAAACAAAAAGCCAAGACAGTGCACAAAATCACATGGTCATATCCCTGGCTTAAATGCTCACCCTGTCATACCATTTGATGCCAGCTGTGGGATCAGGGCCTTTAAGCCAATGGCAATGCAATGTAAGCCCATGCTGACCATTACAGGCCCAGTGGTCATCAGGCGGGCCTGAGAAAGCTCTGTTGTGACTGGATAATCCCTAAAGCCTCTTCATTATGCCATCCAAGCTCACTCTGATGGGATTGCGTTGGCATTGGTCCTCTACTGGATGGATGAAGGACTCTGAGGTATCACTTGAATCTGAAGGGAGAAGTCTATGACAACGTGTTGAGATCAGATCACCAGTCACAAAGGTAACCACATCACTGCTTTCCCACTGTGTGGACGTAGTGGTACCTTCCCATGAAACCGGAATAGAAAGCTTATCGAAAAGCCTTTCTACAAACTAACTTGAAGTCAAGTTACCTTTCAAAGTAGTACTCTCCTCCCTTTCATTCACATTTTTGTGAGTTCACAACTCATGAAAGGTTCATATCACAAAAAACAAGTCTGTCTGTCTATCTATTTACGTATTTAGCCTTGCTCTCTGTGCCTTTGATAGTCTCATTAAGAATGTAACAGACACCTATCTGGTCTTCACCCAGACAATAACAGCTCTTTATCTTCTGTTTTCTTTCATGTCGGACTCAGAGATTTTGATGCAACTCTTGGACCTAGTTCTTTTCATTTAAGTTTTTATAGCAGAGAATCTCCTTGATCCTGGAATATGAAGATATTTTTATCAAATCACATCAAATCAAATAATGAGAGTCCAACTCCAATTAGTCTCCTCTTCAGTGACCCCTGACCTCTAACGATAGACCTGGCCTAACCAGCCTATGAGGTAATCTTAATCTCAGACAAGCCTCCTTACCTGAACTCCTACATCACCCACAGGATGATGAGTGTCATCTAATTTCAGTCACAAAAAGTGACAGGACAATGTGTTTGAAGAGAGGGGATAAAGGAGTTGAAAGTAGAATGTCAATGGAATTAAAGAGTGAAGTTGGACCATTTTTGTTAAATCCATTTTAATGTAACAGGGTAGAGATAAGACCTGTGATTGTGTGGTTGTGATACTTGGTCAATGTGTTAGTGGAGGATTATGATCTGTAAAGTCAAAAAACATGGAGGATTTATCCCAGTAGTTCTTTATCCTGAGAGAGAGAGAGAGAGAGAAGATAATTTAAGAGGATGCATCTTTTTTTTAAAGACCACCTCTTCATGTGTGTCTCTGTGAGAATTTCTCCATGTCCCAGCCAGGTTTATGGTTGTTGAAATTGAACCAGTCTGAGCATCTATTTGGTTGTCTGGATCTCATCCAACACTAACATCTGCAATTACACACTTGTTCACATGTAAGTCTGGAGAGAGAGATAGGATACGGCACAGGTCAAAATGATTGATTGATGACCTTACGTCATGATGACGTGTACATGTCTGGATATGGGCCTCCGGCCCGTCCCCCCTGTTCCGGTGTTCACGTGTTAGAGGGTGTGTGTTATTTTATAGCTTTAAGTTATGCTTTGAAGTAGGCCTGTTGTTTGATGTCTAGGGGGGCTGGTTGAACTGGGGAGGGTGGTGTTTGAGTGTTTGAACTTTTGGGACAGGGTATGTCCCCCCCACCCCCCCAGTTTTATATCCCTTATGTTTGTTATCTATGAAGCAGGAATGTCCAGGGGTTATGTATCTGGGGCCAACCAGTCTGAGCATCTATTTGGTTGTCTGGATCTCATCCAACACTAACACCTGCAATTACACACTTGTTCACATGTAAGTCTGGAGAGAGAGATAGGATACGGCACAGGTCAAAATGATTGATTGATGACCTTACGTCATGATGACGTGTACATGTCTGGATATGGGCCTCCGGCCCGTCCCCCCTGTTCCGGTGTTCACGTGTTAGAGGGTGTGTGTTATTTTATAGCTTTAAGTTATGCTTTGAAGTAGGCCTGTTGTTTGATGTCTAGGGGGGCTGGTTGAACTGGGGAGGGTGGTGTTTGAGTGTTTGAACTTTTGGGACAGGGTATGTCCCCCCCACCCCCCCAGTTTTATATCCCTTATGTTTGTTATCTATGAAGCAGGAATGTCCAGGGGTTATGTATCTGGGGCCTAGGCTTTATAAATGTCCAGAACAAGCCATTTTTTAAGACCTGAATATTAAACATCTAAAATATGTCTACAAGGGGAATTCTCGGAGTGCTCTGTAGCTCATGTCATGAATCCAACGCCAAAAGCCTGGAGGATAATTTGCTTGAGGCTCCCGAATGTTTTAAAGGATTTCTGTGTTCAAGCGAGGGACATATTTCGTACATATTCAACCCGGAGGAATCTACGGTTAAGATATTCACAGACAGCGTGTCCCAACCCTTTTATCGTGCAGAACCCGAGCCTTTTTCTCCAGCGCTAAGGATGCGAGAATGGCTTAAAATAAGGCTAGCTTTGTGTCAAATGGAACGCGTCCTGAGTGCTTCAAGGCTGCCCGGATATGCGTTGGAAGAACAAGTCTGTGGCCGCCAGGATCTAATGGCTCTGAGAGTCACTTCCATGGGGTATACCCCGGACTCCAGAGTGACAATTTTAGCATGTGAACAATTTGATAGGGCAAATGCTACGAAAACGGTCAGTTCATATGTATCCTCCAAAGCATGCAAGGATGTAAAAAAAATTCAAATAATGTTCAGTTTTAAATGGCGCGATTACCACATTTTCCGAACCCTGATGAATAAGCTGGACAGTCTTTTCGAAAATCGTGAGCAATTACGGCGATGGCCGAGGTTATCGTTGAGACATACCCCGGAACAACAACAAGGTCGAAGGCGGATCTTTCCCTGGCAGGAAAGTGGACAGAGCTTCGACGGAGCGCGGAAAAGACTTTGCGATGGGGAATTGGAAACGGATAATGTTCAGGGCTAACAGGACCACTATATCTGGAAGAAATAGTAAAAAAAAATTGAATTATAACGTGTGTTAAAATGTAGGTGTTAATTTTTGAAAATGTATAGCCCCCATTTAACTAAGGGGTAGCGCTCTTTTCTCTCACGCTAGGGTCTGGCGCCGACAACTGTAAGATCTGAAAAAAACATGTATTATTTTATAGTCTATTCCTACATGGGTATGTTATGAACATTACGTTTTATTAAAGTTTGTAATAATGTACAAAGACCGGCCTCCAAGGTTTTTATTTTTTACATAAAACACGTGTGATGCATGTTTAAATATTATTCAAATGTGTTACTTAATTCAAACATGTCTTAAAGGTTGTACGAAATATTTTGGAATTCAATAAAAGGAATTTAAAAAACGGTATCTCACCCTTTAACTATGGGAAAAGCCTATTTAACAACGTCTTCCAGCTCTGTCGCGAAGTAAAATAGAATCAGAGTGTTTGTGGGTGTCGTCTTGGGGCGTAGCAACAGGCGTGTGTGGGTGTGTGTGTGTGTGTTGTGTGTGTGTTACATAAATCCTAAGGTGGGGGGGTTTCAACCAGGGGTCCCAGAGCTTTATCTGTAGAGAATCGTTTGAAACCAAGGTTTACATTATCCGTCATATGGCCTGTCAAGATATAGGCCTACAGCCCGGGTTAAACACTGATATCTAATCAACACACAGGGATTCTAGCAAACCCAATGCAGACAGAACGGTACTTTGAATTCAAAGCCTTTTGGGGGGTTCTAAAACAGACATACAGGGGTGGGGTGTAGCATACATCTCTCAAAAAACTCATTCCGTACTTTTAGATAGTTAGGGACAGAACTATTTTTAACGTTGTTAGCATTGCTTTAGCGCAAACATAAAGGCCCGAATATTGAGCTGCACGGACAGATTAAAATAATAATAATAATAATAATATTCTGAATAAGGGAATCTCGCATAATGGATATTTCTGGAGGTGAGTAAATGAAAAACATATTTTAAGATTTGTTTGAATATTATTGGAATATTAACCCCTAGTTATTTGGGTATTTCAGGCCAAAAGGCCAATATAGGTTAACCTCTTAAGTCGACCCTCTACTTTTTTGAACATTCTGTTAAAAATCGCGCAACATTTCAGCGCCCTGCTACTCATGCCAGGAATATAGTATATGCATTTGCTTAGTCTGTGTGGATAGAAAACACTCAGACGTTTATAAAACTGGTTAAATCACTGCTGTGGCTTTACCAGAACGGCATTTACATCGAAAAGCACAGGAAAAACTGATCACTGAAAATGGGAAAATATATCCATGCGCTACTTGAACCCATTGATAAAGGTGAACCACAATTAATTGACTGAGGTTGCAGTACCTACAGCTTCCACACGGTGTCTAGAGTCTTGTCATTTCCCTTCGAGTTTTTTCTTGGTCAAACACATGCAGGGCACCGTATCTCCTATGGTCTAGGACCGGATATTTTCGTTGAGTTTCTAGCCGGACATTTTTCCAGACGGACAGCTAATGATCTTTACATCGCCTCCTGATGAATTTTATCGCTTATTAACATTTACTAATACCTAAAGTTGCATTACAAACGTATTTCGAAGTGTTTTGTGAATGTTTATCGTCGACTTTTTGAATTTTTTTCGTTTATCACACAGTCTACATATAACGATATCTAGGCTTTATATGGACCGATTTAATCGAAATAAAGACCCAAATAGTGTTTATGGGACATCTAGGAGTGCCAACAAAGAAGATGGTGAAAGGTAATGAATGTTTTCTATTTTATTGTGCGGTTTGTGTAACGCCGAAATGCTAATTATTTTGTTTACGTCCCCTGTGGGTCTTTTTGGGTGTTACATGCTATCAGATAATAGCTTCTCATGCTTTCGCCGAAAAGCATTTTAAAAATCTGACTTGTTGCCTGGATTCAAAACGAGTGTAGCTTTAATTCGATACCCTGCATGTGTATTTTAATGAACTTTTGAGTTTTAACTAATACTATTAGCATTTAGCGTAGCGCATTTGCATTTCCAGAGCTCTAGTTGGGACGCAAGCGTCCCGAGTAGAAGCAACAGGTTAAAAAAGTGTAGATATAGCGTATAACTGTTAATATTGTCTAATGGTATCTAGGCTCCCCGACATTTACGCAGCTTTTACGCGATTTACCTGATCTGGAACAACATGAGGGTGGTTCGCAGGAGCAAAAGTCTGGCAGGCAATCACCAACGGCCTTTTTTTATTTATTTTCCAGGGCTTTGAAATCGAGGAATGTTTTGCTATACAAACGACTGGGGGATTTAATTGAGAGACAGTACAGAGACGATATGTTATTCTGGCATAGAACAATTCCACGCATGTTAAACAGCAACCCCATTAAAAAACGCAAATACAGACGCTAAAATCATACAGGTAACACCAACCATTACAGAAAGACCCCCCAAAAAAATAAAAACGAACACCCTTAATTATCCAAAAATGGCAGAACTAACGCAACACGGGGAGACAGTTGAAAGCCTCTTATCCCAGATTCCAGCCGAACTCCTAGAAGTTATTAAACGTATGAACGAGTCAGGAACGTTAGATGAAAGCATATTAACACAGATTCCAGCCGAACTCTTAGAAATGATTAATCGTATGAACGAGTCAGGGGCGTCTGAGGAAAACATGTTATCCCAGTTTCCCGAAGCCCTCATAACCTTAATTAATCGGATGAACGAGAGTCAGACAATTTCGGCCCCGACAACCCCAACAGCGATAGAACAACCAGTAACGCCTAGGTCCGTAGAGTCTGAAACGCCACAAGATGTTTTTGGGGAATTGGACAATTGTCTAATAAATCTGGAGGCAGATGTTCATGATAGACGTGTCAGGGTTGTGTACAGGAATAAATTCAACAATACAGAGAATCGACAGTTTTTCAATTTCCTATGGGTGAATCAGAATCTTGACTATGCTGTATTTTACATGATGATAATGGACACTCTGAATGACCTGTTAGAAACGGCAAGAGATTATGGCGAACCTCGTGATGTCTTACAGTTGGAAATATGTGGAGATAGCCTGCATAATACAGTATCTCTTATTTTACCCAATGGCGAAGCAGATCTTGAACAATTTACAGCGCTGGTAGAACGCCTTGTTCAGTCAAATTTAGCCATCATAGCCGATCGGACCCTCGAGCTTGTAGTGCAAATAATACGTCAACCGCAGGGGGGTGGTGGGCAGAGAAGGAAGCTTTATAGCCTAATGCAGTCAGAAATCATAAGCAATAAAAGGGCCTACCTGATAAACGTTCACAATCCCGATAATAAGCTATGTTTTGCAATAGGCCTAGCGCATTTACTTAACCCCGGATGTACTGATCTGACGGCATTGCAAAAGGCTAGAGAGATCCAAACGGCGGTGGGTCTCGGGATCCATGAAGGGGTGGCATTCTCAGACATGGTCAAATTTGAAAACCTTCTGAATATCAAGATCGTGGTTTTGTACCACAGTAGAGCTAATGCAGCTCTCTTGAAGTTCCAAAACACCCCCCAACCGCACCCTCAGATTCTGTACTTTTATGTGCAAAACGAACATTACTATGCTGTTACCAACATCACGGCGTTCATAGGTGCAACCTATGTGTGTACATCCTGCCATACCGGCTACACCCGAAAGGGGGCACTCGTGCCGTTATAACTGTTCTGTATGTCAGGATGCAGAGTGCCCTATGCAAACCTTAAACTTGACACCATGTGCACATGTCGTTCGACCTACTGTTACGATAAACACAAAATTGAAACATGGCACCCTAAGGCCTGTAAATCTGTAAGCATTTGTGCCATTAACAAGAAATGCCCAAAATGTCATTGCAATTACAGCCTTAAAATAGATAGCCCTAAACCACATGTTTGTGGAATCATACATTGTCCAATCTGTAAAGGGGCTCTGAAAAGCAGAAATGCTGAAGTGGTTCAAGAAGTGCCACACGAGTGTTATATTCAGCCCTTGGCTGAAGATGAACATTCAGAGAAATATGTGTTCTATGATTTTGAGACAAATCAGCAATCGGGGGATCATTTGCCTATTTTTGTATCTACCATGACATTCAAGGGGGAAAAGTGGTCTGCAGAAGGATCCAGTTGTGCACTACTCTTTCTAAAACATTTTAGAAAACCACAGTACCGAAACTTTATGTTTATAGCGCACAATGCTAGAGCCTACGACTCTTACCTTCTTCTGAACCCCTTGATACAGCAAGGCGTGGCCCCCAGGGTCATAGCGCAAGGTAGTAAAATCTTGTGTTTTGTAGATCCAGCCTTCAACCAGAGATACATTGACAGTTTAAGCTTCTTACCCATGAGATTGGCTCAAATGCCAGAGGCCTTGGGTTTTGAAAATTTTACATCCCTTTATCCGCATGTAATGAGTTCCTCATGCTATCCTATAGGTCATCCTGAAATTATTCATCGTGATTTTGACTTACCTCAAAACTATTTTGGTCTGATCAAAGCAACAGTCTACCCTCCAAGGGGTTTGTTTATACCTGTGTTGCCTTACAGGGGCCCTCAAGGAAAACTTTTCTTTCCCCTTTGTCGCACCTGCAGTGAAAACATACAACAAAACCCATGTGATCACACCGATCAAGAAAGAGCACTGACAGGTGTATGGGTCACAGCTGAATTCTCTAAGGCTTTAGAGATGGGGTATCGTGTGGCCAAAATCTTTGAAGTATGGAACTTTTCAAAGAAATCAGACACTCATTTTAAAGAGTACATCAAGACCTTCTTGAGATGTAAGCAAATGGCTTCAGGCTATCCTGCATCGGTCACAGATCAAGAGAGTAAAGACAGGTACATTCAAGACTATCATGACAGAGAAGGCATCCTTCTTGACCCTGACAGAATAGAGGTCAACAAAACCAAACGAAATGTGTCGAAATTGTACTTAAATTCGCTTTGGGGCAAATTAGCGCAGAGGTGTAATATGCTAACAACGTCGATTATTAAAGACCCTGAAGAATTTTTGGAATTCGTTTTTTCGGACCAATACGAAATTTCACATTTTTCATTCTTGAGTCAAGACATTGCCTTGGTGCAATGGCGACGTAACAAGAAGTGGGTTCTACCCCCGGGTAATGTAAATGTGTTTCTTGCAGCATTTACCACGGCCTATGGCCGACTTGAACTGTACAAGCTCATGGAGCAGCTTCAGAGGCGAGTGCTTTACCATGACACAGACTCTGTGGTCTATGTAAGCAAACCAGGGGATTGGAGCCCCCCACTCAGCAACTATCTGGGTGGCTTAACGAGCGAACTCGCAGAGGGTGACCATATCACAGAATGGTCATCCTGTGGGCCCAAAAGCTATGCTTTTAGAATCACGTGGTATTGAAAGCCAAAGGAGTGACTCAAAACTATGAAAATGCCCAGCGTGTAAACTTGGAATCAATCACACGCTTGGTCGAGGGGTTCCTAAATGACAGGAATAGTGACTTGGAGATTTTGAGCTCCTACAAAAAGATTGTTAGGGATAAAAAGGGCTTCCATCTGAGGAATGCCCCACTCATTAAAAGATTCAGGGTTGTCTATGACAAGAGAGTGCTTTTGCCTGATGGGACCACATTGCCCTATGGCTACTGACTTATGCTACAGTCCGCAGTGTGTCAGGCGTGACTCAAAAAACTATGAAAAAAATACCCCTCGTGTAAAAACTAGGAATCAATCACACGCTTGTTTGAGGGGGGGTTCCTAAATGACAGGAATAGTGACTTTGAGATTTAGGAGCTCCTACAAAAAGATTGTTGGGTATAATAAAAGGGCTTCCATCTGAGGAAGGCCCCACTTACTAAAAGATTCAGGGTTGTCTATGACAAGAGACTGCTTTTGCCTGACTGGACCTCATTACCCCTTTGACTACTGACTTATGCTACAAGCTACATGGGGTCTTAAAGCTTAAGATATAATGACTGCTGTAGAAGGTTTTGACCCCCGGTTGCAACTACCATTTTCGGCCTTAATCGCAGGGCCTTCGAATAGTGGTAAAACTTGTTTTGTAAAAAGTATTTGAGAGAATTCTGAACATGTGTTATCTCAAAAGCCTGATAATGTTGTGTGGTGTTATTCATGTTATCAACCTCTGTATGATGAATTGTTGAAGACATTAAAAATCAAGTTTGTTGAAGGAATACCTGATACCCTGTCTGATGATGAACTTTTACCTCCTCATAAAAACAATCTGTTGGTTTTGGACGATATGCTATTTGCAGGTAGCGAACATCCCGAAATTGCCCGAGCGTTTACCCAATATACTCATCATAGAAACCTGTCCGTGCTTTACTTGGTGCAGAATGTGTTTCACCAAGGTAAAAATAGCCGCACCATCAGTTTGAACGCCAATTACATGGTTTTGTTCAAAAATCCTAGAGACAAACTACAAATTAACACTCTAGCTCAGCAGATGTACCCGGGAAGGAAATCCTACTTCATGGAGAGCTACGAGGACGCTACCCAAGCGCCATTTTCTTATTTAATCGTGGATTTAAAAGCAAATACTCCAGAACACCTGAGGCTACGAACTGGTCTGTTCCCGTGGAAGTGGCCGGCTGCGTACATTCCTAAAAAAAAGTAGCCGCTATGTCTCTGCGTTTAAAAAGAAACTTGCCCCTCTTGAGAAGCCTAGTTGGGGCTACATCTAATGAACGGAAGGCCATCTTGGGTCACTGTTCTTCAGATCTCATATTATCCCTATGTGAGATTGCTTTGAATCTTCTCAAAGGACGCATTCCACTCACCCTGACACAATTGAAAAAATTAAAGAGGCAAAAGACCTCGATCAAGCTCTTTGCCAATAAAAGGGTCAGTCTTCAAAAGAAACGACATAGCATACAACAGTCTGGTGGTTGTATTCTACCTTTACTAAGTATAGCCGTGCCCTTCATCACCAGCCTTATTGCAGCCCAACGTGGTGGTTGAACACATAGGGTGATGGCCAATAAAATGTATCTGGTGCCACAACAAGAGTTGGATAGACTTAAAAAAACAAGTGCAGGGGCCCCCGAAAATATCAGACAAACAGCGGAAAATGATTTGGATACGGCCATGAAGGATATTTTGAATCAAAAAGGATTGAACCCCTATGATAAGGTCCAAAAATACACAAACCTCTTGCAAAGGTATTTGTCCTTGGTGAAACAAGGGGAGAGAGAGACAGGCCATTTAACTATTTCCCTACAGGACCCTTTAAAAGATGACGAGCCTCGCGAGAGCCACGCCCCTGTAATGCCTGTACCTGCGAGCTTACCGTCTGAAGATCAAATGCCTGTTGAAGATAAAGTTATGCATGACTTGTTAACCCATGTTCCGGCACGTAACAGGAAAAATGTTAGCTACATTATGAACAAGCTAAAAGACTCAAATGGGGCAGCTACTTGGAACGACAAAGGAGAGTTTATCCTTCAGGGTGCGGTTGTCAAGGGTTCACATATACTTGACTTGCTTAAAAGTACCACATCTGCCCACAAGGTTGCTGATGACCGAAGACCTCCAGGGTGGCTTCAGTTTCTTAAGGCCCTGGCCATCCTCAACATACCCCTCTCGGGTGTACCCAACTATAAGATTCGGCAACAGATTCACTCTTTAAAACACAAACCTTCACCGAGATACAGCACCCCTAAAGATGCCCCAAAACCCTCGCATCCTTATGAAATGAATGACGATAACCCATTTACCCCACTGAACGCCTCTGGACCTTTCCCTAATCCCGATCTCTCTGGGTGGTTAGCCTTTTGAATGACTTTTGAATGACTATGATTAAATTCAATAAATTTTATTTGAAAAAAAAGCAATTTAACATTTGTGGCATTCTTGAAACATTTGGCGTGAGCATACGCCTTGATTACACGTTCTTAAAGGATACACATTTGAACACTTTTGATATTTTCTAACAAAACAAGCTACAACTTTATCATTACTTCTTAAATCATCCTTATAAAGAGACATAACATCTTCAAAAGAAACTCCCCGGGCTCTTTGGCATAGGTAGAATACACAGTGTTGACCGCATGTCGTTGAAAGGGTATCTTGCACCTGTTTGATGTTGTAGTATATCTTTGAGCCGTTTTTGGTCAGAAATTCTTTAATAGATTTGGGGAAATGTGAAAAACCGGGGGGAAAGCCATAGGAATCAAAAAAAGTTGAGATTTTTCTGCCTCCTTCCTCTTCTAATGTTACAGCTAGCCAATGTTCACCCGGCATGTTTTTAGGATGGGTATTGACAATAAACATTGCAGGCCGCACCTTCCATTTCTCCATAGGTAATTCATCACAAGCCAACACTCCGCAAAATTGTTTTCCAATCAGTCGGCTCATCAGCCCTTCCAACTCTTGGGTATTCATGTCTTTGCTCAACGATCCTTAATAATAATCTACTAAAACCTGTCTTCGGCTATTCACCTCCAAGATTGAATCAGAGCAGGCATAAACAATCATGCTAACGGTACAGGCTAAAAGTGTACGGAAACGCATTTCCAGCCTGAGGTTACCTTGGGACACCACCGAAAGATTTCCTGAGGTGTCATCATCTGGGGATAAATTGAAAGCATACATTGTGTAACCCTCTGCAAAATCATTTCTGTCAATAGGTAAAGAGAGATCTTTTAGATGCCTCCCGGTAGCCAGGAATAGATTGTAAAATTCTCGCACAGATATGTTGTTATTAAATTGCGGTTGGAAAGCCTTAGCAGGGACCTGACGTCCGTCCTGACACAGAGCGACATACTCTGCATTGAAGTGTTGAAAATTAAATGGGTTTTTATTTAAGCTGCCCGTATTGGAGGCGTGATCAACCAAACCTATAACCACGTATCGCGGTAAAGGGCCTAGAAATAGGTTTTCTTGACTGCAGATTCTGCTGCCCACAGGTATGCTAAAGGTTTTCATGGTAATTCTTTGGAGAGGGTAAAGGGCATTTCCTTTCAGCAAAGCCTGTGAGTGACCCAGACGAACTGCCGGAGATACCGATACTTTTTTAATAAAAAGCGTGGCCCCCAACACTTTTAAGCTAAAGTCCCCATCCGTTGCAGACATTAGGCAAAACTCATCCTTGGCCCTGATTACTTTTAGTTTTAAATCAACCGCATTTAAGAGTAAACGTTCTTGAAAGAAAATGTCAGAGTGTATAGGGCCTAGCAGATGAAACTCTCGAGATTCTGCACAGTAGCGAGCCCGGGCGGCCAGGCCTTTATTTGCACCTGTGGATGGGTCTGTCGATTCCATAGAGCCTCCTGCAGTATCCTTGCTAAAAAGCCCTGCGCTGAATTGGGTCTTGAGAGTGTCTTCAGAGTAGTTGAGTAAGCATTCCATGATGGCACGGTAGGGATATGTGGCACTGCTTTGACTGATTAGACGTTCCCCCAAAGTCACATCCACTTGGGAGAAGATGGTGGCCACTGGGTAATTAATGAGACTCACTTTGGCATCGTTTGCAATATCAGTACCATCTCTTTTGGTCACTTTTAGACGCAAATGCGTCCAGATAGTTGTCACCGTGGCCTGGTATGAAAAACTCTATGGGGCCGTTGTCTGTAATGGCAGAGAGTGGGGCTATCTCCACATAACTGGACCTCTCTACTGAATGTTGGGTTAAGGGGGCCGTGAAAAGATCGAGCTCTGTTTTTATAGCTTCAGAGGACATGCGGTGTAAAAGAGCCATGGTGCTTGTTCTTTTAGAAAATACTTCCGAGTATTCTTTTTACCGTTTTTGGTCCAGACCTCCTCACTTTACCCCGTCTTTGACTAACTGAGTTTCTTTTAACTGTTAACCTCCGTTTTTTAGGCGCAAGTCTTCGCCTTCTACTGGGAGGTCTCTTTTTCGGTCTTCGAGACAACATCATCAACCCCGAGCCTTCTTGACTCTCGACATCTGGTGACGCCCTTCTGGTTATCGCATTGGCGACAACCTCACTTACTATATTTTTTGCTGCTGATTTTAAATGCTGTTTGGCTATGCTGAAGCCTCTCTTCATAAACGGTAAAACCATCCTAAAGAGGTTACGAAATATCCCTCCGATCCCCGAACCATACATGGTGGGCGACCCATAATAGCCGGGTAACCCATTACCCACTTGATCCACATAGTATGTGACATACCGGTTAGGGTCGAGATGTCGGTGTTCCATAATTTTAATTTAGATGTATTATGTATATAAAATATATAATACTAATATTATATATGTAGAGAGGTTTTGGTGGGTCTAAAGTGGAGTTTTACAATCGTTTTACCATAAGTAAATTCAATGTTTTCGTTCTGATCCGTTTTAAGCTCAACAAGAATGTTTTCAATATATTTCTTGCTTACAGGTACGTAGTGTGGCTTGTCGTAGGTTACAGTGACTATGTCGCGGTCCTTTCCGTCTATATGAACCGTTCTCAGGAGTGGCACACAGCTGTCTCCGACCCTTTGATAGGATATGATGTCGGTATACACAAATATGTTGTAAAATCCTGCATGTATATCCGCGGGGAATGGGAATAATTTATCTCTCACATACGTCCATTTATTGGGCCCCATCCCTAACATGTATGCTAAATTACCTCCGGTCTTTATCCCCCCGGAAGCATCTCCTGAGATTTGAACCCTTTTATGTATAGGGTTGTACATCAGGAATATTTCCATACTGTTCTGCGATAGACGTTCATTCAACTCGGAGACGAGCCTTTCGACGGTTCTATAGAACCCTTTTTTAACCTTAATAAATTTTGCAGGTTCCGTTAATTTTTTAAAATAAAATTACCGGTCCTTATCTTTGATATTATACCAGCTATGGGGGTATGTAATCTCGCTGAGCCCTACTTCCCAGGCCTCTGATAACTCTATAGGCTTTGGAAAATTGGTTGTATAATTAGAACTCTGATTATTACGATATATATGTGCGGACGCATTACTGGGGAGAGTCAGGTAGAAGCCGCTGTGTTCCATTATGCCCTCCGGTGTACACCCGAATGAGGATGTATTTTATCAGGCATGGGGGTTTAAATTAACCCCTGATGCCTCCACTACATCCTTCTCTAATACCCAGCTGTTGAATTTTAGCGGCCAGTTTTTCCAGCGGACCAGCACCCATTTTTGACCGTTCTCTCTCTTTTGATCTAGAATCTCCTCTACGTGAAACACCTTGTCTTTACCAACCTTTACCTTCTGTAATTCCTGCTCATAAAAAGATCCCGCTATAAGTTCCCCGTCATAATCGTTTAATATGTAGACCGGGGGTATGCGCGGCAGACATTCTGTAACCATGAAAAGCTCATCACTGTATCCTTGCACATATTTTTTATCGAAAACACCCCTCAACTTGGATATACGAACCAAGTCCCCCACAATAAATTTAAAATGTATTTTTTTCTTACGGCGAAGAGGGAGCAAACCATACAGATTTTTAAAGACTTGAAAATAGTTTTCCGAAGAGACCTCGGAGGGTTTCATCCTTATACTTTTATGATAACTATTGTTATACCCAATTTCTAAATCTTGAACTATATCGATATATCTATGCGTGTTGTGAGCTGTAAAATAGCGCCACATCCGCTCCTTCAGAGTTCGGTTAAAGCGTTCAACCACAGAAGCTTTCAAATCCGATCCTGTAGCAAAATGTACTATATTGTTCTTTTTCATGAGTTTCTGAAAGGTCTTATTAAAAAATTATTTTCCGCCATCGGTCTGCACTTTCTTGGGGCGCCTCCTTCCTTCAAGATAGAGGCAAATGCCCGGGTCACCTCAGCGCCGCTCTTATTCTTTAAGACCCGGACAAAAGCTATTTTAGAGAAAATATCTATGACAGTTAGCATGTAGCGGTTTCCTTCATTTTTATCTGCAAGGGCCTGCATGTCACATAGATCAGCCTGAAATTGGGACAATGGGTGTGTAGAAAAAACTCTATTTCTAGGAAAATGTTTTCTCACAGGTTTATGTAGAGTGTGCGCATCTTGTTCGGATAGCCACTCATTGACTTTAGCATCGCTTAACCTGTGACCTGTTTCTTCGGCTAAAGTGCGCTGTAAACGTTCCTTACCCCCATAAGACCCCGGGTTAGAGGGATTATAATAAATGTTTTTCAAAATCTGCTCTGCCATCCTTCTTGCCTCTCTGAGGTACAATAACGTTAATGAGCCACTTTCAAATAACAAGAACATTTCATTTTCATTTTTGGGATTTTTATTTTCATGAAAACATTAGGTATTACGTATACAGACAATCCCTAATTCGTTGCAGGATACATGCCCCCCTTTCTCTATGATCGAATCATGTAAAACCTTGTATATTTGGCTTAGATTAACAGGTTTGTTTCGCTGAATTTTTACAACAGACACATCAGCTATAAAAGTATATAAACAACAAATATGATACATGTTACAATTAAAGGGTGTTTCAAACAAATAAAGTAAAATCTTAGACAAGGTTGTTTCTAGTTCTTCAGAATCACCACCAAGCCGGGTTACCATGTGTGTCCATTGTAGACCCTCGCCCGCATGGCGTACATGATTCATGATTTGGTCCATTTTCAAAACACGCTCTACATTAGCCCCTGAATTGGGGGTTGTGTAGAACGAGACATTGTTCACTTTATTTTCAATAATTTGATGCATAACACTTGTAAGTTCTCTCAAAATATTTTTTAAAATTTATTCTCTCTAACATCGGATACACATAGTTACCCATTGTTCTACATCTAAATAACAAAAATGTCACTCGGGCTCTTGGGGTTTATTGAGCCAGAAAGTCATCACATCAGACACCACAGCCTCCCTGTATTTGTTATCCTCCACCAGGGTGTGTCGGATTTCTTTGAGTTTCTGGTGTATGTGAATAGCCTCCTTCAGCTCGTGTAGGAATGCCTCGGTTACCCCGTAAACTCTGGGGATAGACGGCACAAGGCCCATAGCCTCAAGGGCTCTGACCAGCGATGGTATAAACCGGCAGGACCAAAGTCTTTTCACCAGCGCCTCAAAATTGTTGAAGAAGAAGTATCTTGGGGGGTCGTATAGGCAGGGGTGCCTTCGCTGGCTGGGGTGATTAATCTCACAACCGATGCATTTTTCTCGTATATATTCTCCAATCACCACCTCTAAAAGCGTGGCTACTGAGGCCTTGATTGTGTCCACAAAAATAGTACTGACCACCCCATCAAACATGTCCTCAGGTTGTGTACATGTAGGGGGTGTCGAGGGTCTTGCCAGGGGGGAGTAGAATGGAGGGCTGCGAGGCATACAATCCTTAGTGTCGGGAGCCCAGGCCGTTTCGGAGTTCGGGTATGCATATGGAATATCCATGGTCAATGCGTAGGTTAAGAACTGTAGGTTTTAAGAACCAGCCTTTTATTCTTGAACCAGCCCTCGGGGTATCTGGGCGGGGTTAACAACCTCGTTGTTACAACCTCTTACCTCGTTTTCTTTGGGGGCTGCCTCTCCTGACGTTGTATCTTCTTGGGGATGCTTTGAGTCGTAATCCTCAGGATTTGTATATATTATGCACTTCTTTAGCCGAACAATGCTCTGGTGCTTTTGGCTCTGTACAAACAGAGCGTCCAACATCTCCAACATTTTCAATTCCATTAACCTCATAGTCCGCCCCATCCCGCATGCGGTATCGTTACTACAGCCTCAAGCTCATTACCATAACGCAACGTTAGCGATTTCTAAAAATCGCAAATGAAATGAAATAAATATGCCTGCTCTCAAGCTTATCCTTTTCTTAACAATCCTGTCGTCTCAGATTTTCAAAATATGCTTTAGAACCAGAGAAAATCAATAATTTGTGTAAGAGTGGTGATAGCTAGCTTAGCATTTAGCGTTAGCATTTAGCACGCAACATATTCACAAAAACCAGCCAAGGAATCAAATAAAATAATTTACCTTTGAAGAACTTCAGATGTTTCAATGAGGAGACTCTCAGTTACATAGCAGATGTCCAGTTTTTCCTGAAAGATTCTTGTGTAGGACACATCGTTCCCTTTTGTTACTATGCATTTGGCTACCGAAACTAACCGAAAATTCAGTCACCTACACGTCGAACTTATCCCGAATTAACTCCATAATATCGACTGAAACATGGAAAACGTTGTTTGAATCAATCCTGAAGGTGGTTTGTCATATATCTCTCCATTGAAAGCACCGTCCTTGAAGCCTGCTTTGTTGTCTGATTCGAATGGAAAAATACTGGGAGCTGACTTTTGCGCACCAAATGCCACGCAGACACCAAGCGGGACACTTGGCAATTGTAGTCTCTTATGGTCAATCTTCCAATGATATGCCTACAAATACGTCACAATGCTGCAGAGACCTTGGGGAAACAAGATAAAGTGTCCGTTCATTCCTGTCGCATTCACAGCCATATAAGGCGATCATGGAAAACGTAGCCTCAAAAATCCTGTTCATTTCCTGGTCGGTCATACATCTTGGTTTTGCCCGAAGCATTTGTTCTAAGGGACTCACAGTGAAAATCTTTGCAGTTCTGGAAACGTAAGAGTCTCTTCTTTCCAAAACTATCAATTCCAAGCATATTCGAGCATCTTTTCGTGACAAAATATTGCGCTTAAAACGGGCACGTCTTTTTATCCAAAAATGAAATACTGTCCCTAGAGTACTAACAGGTTAAAGGCCAGCTTTTAAAGGGGATAAGCATTCGAAGCCGGAAATCCCCATCCGAACCGCCATCCCGTATGTTTTGGTTTCGGATTTCCGCTGTACTCAACGCAACCGCATGGAACTCCATTTTTCGTTGTATTTTCACCCTGTGAAATACTCTTCCTGAGGTGTCCGGGGTACCTTCCCAACGGGTCTCGTAGCCTGTGAACAAGCTGTAACCCTTGGTGATACGGCTCAGTTCGGGACACAAAACCTGTCAAAAACCGTCCAGTCTTCAACCTCATAAGTCACGCCTAATTTCTGGTCGGTATATTCTTCTCCTTCGGCTAACGTATAGAGTTTCACGCTACAGGCCAAGTAATCAAACAGATACCCCCAATGCTGTCCGTTAGACATCAACACTTCATCTTTCAACGCAGTTGCGGGCGGTATCTGGGTTCTATACACGTTCAGAAACCGCTTTTTTGGAGCATCGTATATTGCGGCTGTATACTTTGCCCTTTCTCTATGTTTCAGACGCGGTCCTGCCTCCGAGGCTACAGTCATCACCGCTTTGCCACTGATCGCAAAATCCATGTTTAAAAAATAGGGTTTACGGTTCTGGGTTCGCAAGCTTTGTTCTGGACATTTTACAATGCTGAGGCCCCAGCGCTATAGCCCCAGACATTCCTGCTTCATCAGATAACAAACATAAGGGAGATAAAGCTGGGGGGGTGGGGTCCCAAAAGGACATGTTCCCAAAAGTTCAAACACTCAAACACCACCCTCCCCAGTTCAACCAGCCCCCCTAGACATCAAACAACAGGCCTACTTCAAAGCATAACTTAAAGCTATAAAATAACACACACCCTCTAACACGTGAACACCGGAACAGGGGGGACGGGCCGGAGGCCCATATTCAGACATGTACACGTCATCATGACGTAAGGTCATCAATCAATCATTTTGACCCGTGCCGTATCCTATCTCTCTCTCTGTCTGGTCTCCTAGCTGCAAATGCAACACAACTAGGGAAACTTCCATGTGTCATCACCGGGTTGTGGTTCACGGCAGCAACCTCTGTACCGTGGTAAAATAATGGTGAGGGAGCGCCATCATGTCATCAGTAGACTGACAACTCGCTCTTTCTCTCTCTCTCTCTCTCTCTCTCTCTCTCTCTCTCTCTCTCTCTCTCTATGTCTCTCTCTCTCACTCTCCTACTCTCTTCCCCTCCCCCTTAGGGCATGAGATGGACCAATAAGAGAAAAGAGACTTCATCAACTGCAACCACTAGTCTATGACAGTATTAGGAAGGAGTGATATTATCGATTTAAAGGTGAAAAGAGGATGATCTCAATACCAAGAATGTGACATTCTCATGCTATGAAAGGTCGTTAACATAGAAGAATGATACGAGGACATGATGTTAGTGATATGAAAGTGGAACCAAATGTGTTAAACCAGCCTGAATGGCAGCGTGTGAATTATTGTGACACATAAATGACAGACAGGGATTTCCTAAAAAGGGGTGAAATCAATTTGAGACAGGCAGAGCTAGGAAGCCTTGTTTTGACCCACATTCCCATCATCCCCCGGCGGTGGCATTAAATCCAGTCCAACCCGAGGGCTGGAATAAATCTGCATTCAATTAAAGGATTAACCACTGTTTAAACATGGCTTCCTCTTTTCACTGCTAATCTTCCAAGTGGGTGTCCCTGTCTGTGGCGCCAACAGACGAATGTGTGCCGTTTGCCTAATAAAAATACATTTCTAGTCAGTGAGTATTTGGGGATGTCAGGACCCATGCTTACACTACTACTCGTACTGTAATCAGGAAGAAAGGGGACATTTTTATTTAGACCGTCTGACAAGAAGAAATGTGTACGCGGTTAAAACATCAGTGGACTTTTCTGTCGTGGAGAAAAGAGCTTGATGCCGTTAGATTGCATGTCAGAAAGCAGACTTGCTCTTTGCTAATTCTGCTATGTTTTTCTCTAGTTTAGTCTCACACACACACACACATCTGACCCCGTCACATATTCACCAAGTATTATTTCCTCAGTATGTAACACAATGTAATGTTACTCTTGTTTTCCATGTTGGTGTAGAATAAAGACATGGGCCATCTGTTATCAGCAGGCGTATGATATGGCCTCTTATCAGCTGAAGCGCACTACACACACACAGTGGTCTGTACGTTACAAGGCCTGTCTGTGAAAGCCACTTATCTCAGTAATTCACGGGGGTGCGGGGGTGTGAAATGGTCCACTGACTGTATGTGGCAGACTGAAGAATGAATTTAAGGCTCTGCCATTCATATTTCACTACACAGACACTGTCTGTCAAAGCACTGGCACTCTGACATCGCCATGCCATCTCCGAGTGCACAATGTCTGACTGCTCCTCCAGAGATTTGTGTGGGTTTACTGTAAGATATTGAATGGATAAACCGATAACTGGAAGTGTATTTGTTCTTGTTTGAGTATGTCTGTATGTATGTGAGGGTTTAGTTATGCATGTCTGCCTGTTGAATGTGTGGGCTGTATGTGAGGACAGAATGTCAGACACCTGTGTGTGTGTGTGTGTGTGTGTGTGTGTGTGTGTGTGTGTGTGTGTGTGTGTGTGTGTGTGTGTGTGTGTGTGTGTGTGTGTGTGTGTGTGTGTGTGTGTGTGTGTGTGTGTGTGTGTGTGTGTGTGTGTGTGTGTGTGTGTGTGTGCACGCAAGAAATCACGCACATGAACGCCCCTTTAATCACCATGCCGATGAGAATCCATGGTGCTGTCCTGTCCTTCAAGTGGAACAGCACGGCAGCACTTCATCAACAGCTAATTAATTGGGTCCCTGGTAAGCATGTCTACATCCCAGGATAGAGGGAAAACTGTGTCACATTTTGTTTTGTTTTCCAATAAGACACCCTGTGGTGTGAGAAATGGAGGGCTCAAACACACTAACACACATTAACACAGACTAACACACACAGACATACACATACAGTCCTCCCCACAAGAAACCTAGTGGATCTGTCTGTGCATACAGTTATTTCCTCTGTAAGACTTTTTTTGATGAATCCATGTTAGATTGACTGGTTCTGTACCACTGCTCAGTGAGAGTGTGGTGAAAGCTATAGTAGGTTTACAGGATTACCAGAGGTCCATCTGTGCTCTCTGAAATGACCCCACTCTTCTAACAGGACCCCCCACAGTGGCTAACAAAACACAACTCTGGTTCTGGAACATTAGAAGAAAACATTTGAACTCATTTCTTTAGCCCTTTCGCAATATTCCCCTTGAAGAGAGGGATCGATGGCTCAGTGGCTCACTGTAATGGCCAATCAATAGGATGCAGTGGAAACAGAGTGATGGATGAGCCTAGGTTAGAGTGGTTGGGCTCTGGCAGGCAGGGACACTCCTAGACAGACCCTTCCTGGGTTCAAATAGTATCTGTTTTCTTTCAAATACTTCAAGCGTTTTCACTCAGTCTAACCGAAGTGCTGTGGATGGGCAGGGTTTAAACGTTTGGGACTATTCCATTGGTTCCATTGTGCCAGGGATGCTATATCAGGCACAACTTTAATAAGTATTTGAGAGAAAACAAACACTGTTTCAACCCAGGTGTGAAGCCTAGACCTGTTTTCACTCCTCATACCCCTCACAAAACCCTGAGAGAGAAGGAGGAGAGTAGTTAAAGGTCTGTGGATGAGTGGTTGATACCAAAGGGACTCCGTCTTGTAGCAGTGTTGATCATTTGACAGTCAGTGGGGGTCCAGTGTAAGTGCACTATAGCAGAGGGAGAGAAAGGGGGTCTAATAGTGATGGTTTGAAGATGATGGGGGAAGCATTAGTTTATATAAATACAACATATTTGATTTGTAGAGTGGTTGTTCTGTCTTCTGTTTTATATGTTGACTTCAAACACATCCTCAGAAGATGACAATACAAAGATGCCTTGTGGAAATAATGCAGAGGAAACGATTCTTCACTGTGTGCGTAGGTCAGAGAGTTACAGAGAGCAAAGAGGTTGTGCGAGTGAAGAAGTGACCTTTAACAGTTGCCATTCACACTGTAGAATCAACTATGAACTTTTAAACAAAAACCTTTGAAAATAAATGCAAACCGCCTATATACCATGTATGATCTGTTAAGGTCCTATTACTTCAGTTTCTAAGCAGTAAAGCTTTTTTGTGTGTGAGTTTCTGTTTGTTTCTTTGTGTATGTTGGTGAGAGAGAAAGAGAAAGCATGTGTATGAAAGGAAAGGAAAATAAAATAGTGCTTTGTGCATCTTTCACCATCATAAATGGTTGAGAGCTCAGTTGGATATGTGTTTGGGTGGTGTGTTGTACTTCACACACAGCACACAGTCAGATTCCCATCCTCCAGGCACTCCTTAACTCTAACATCGGGACAGGAACTCCTGTGTTGTCAGTCCCTGAACACTGTTATCTTATCTCACAGCTCTGACATGGGGCTGTGGTGTGTATGTCTGTGTGTGTCTGTGTCAGTGCCTGTGTGTGTCCCATTCCACTCCTCTCTCATATTTCTCTGTGTGTGTGATGTGCGATTTGCCTGACTGCTTCCACAGGGTCAGATGAATGACTCTCCAGCACCGTTAAGTGAACATAAGAACTTAATAATTGCAAAGTAATTAAAGACCAGAACAAAAGGTTGTTTGGCTTATTCATCTTTGTTTTGGCATCAGATGAGGACTAGAATACAATATGGCCTTGTTTTCATGAATAGCTATCTTGTCACGTTCTGACCATAATTCTGTTATTTTATTCTTTGTTTTAGTATGGTCAGGGCGTGAGTTGGGGTGGGCAGTCTGTTTGTTTTTCTATGTTGGTTTTTGAGTTCGGCCTAGTATGGTTCTCAATCAGAGGCAGGTGTCGTTAGTTGTCTCTGATTGAGAATCATACTTAGGTAGCCTGGGTTTCACTTTTGGTTTGTGGGAGGAGGAATGCCGTTACATATCTAGCTAGCCCATAATGAGCAATAGTTAATTCTGATCAGAGAGGAGCTGGTTGTGAGGAAGACTCCAGCACTAATGAAACTGTAATAGAATGCAGTGAGGCATTAATCTGTGAGAGGGATTTCTTCATGCAGACGTATTATCAATGAGAGAGGAGAGGGGGGACATTAGACACATATTTACCTTCAAACGGGCTGACCTGACAACAAGCCATGGCTCCCACACACAGCCCATTCCCCCAACACTGGGAGGCAGGCAAGGGAGACTTTAATGAATTACTCAGGGTGAGTTCAACAGCAATTCATCTGCTGAAACTGACTGACAACCCAACCGTTCAGCCAGCCATTATTAGTTTTTCTTTTACGTACTGACTGAGATTTTGCTGATCTTTGGATGGAGCCTGCCAGGAGTGTCAGATAGGTGGAGTTTGCACTCCTGGGACTGTGTTTGCACACAAAGCATGCTCTTTCGGCCTCCCGAGTGGCGCAGCGGTCTAAGGCACTGCAGTGCTTGAGGCGTTACTACAGATCCGGGTTCAATCTTGGGCTATGTTGCAGCCGGCCGCGACCGGGAAACCCACGAGGATACGCACAATTTGCCCAGCGTCGTCCGGGTTAGTGGAGGGTTTGGCCGGCCGGGATGTCCATGTCCCATCGCACTCTAGCGACTCCTGTGGCGGGCCAGGCACATACACGCTGACATGGTTGCCAGTTGTACAGTGTTTTCTCCGACACATTGGTGCGGCTGGCGTCCGGGTTAAACGAGCAGTGTGTCAAGAAGCAGTGCGGCTTGGCAGGGTCGTGTTTCGGAGGACACATGGCTCTTGACCTTCACCTCTCCCGAGTTCGTACGGGAGTTGTAGTGATGGGAAAAGACTGTAACTACTAATTTGGGTATCACAGAATTCGGAAGGCACGCTCAATCAAGCGCAGCTGAACTAATTGAAAGAAATCAAAAATGTATTGAACCCGGTCTGCATCTCTCAGACACACCCTCTCTTGCGCCTTGGAAACTGTTATAAAAACTTAACTGTGTGAATTGCATGGCAAAACACTGTACGCAAAGTTAAAGACTGGAAGAGAGGGAAAACACAAAGAGACATACAGAAGAAAATAAATACGAAACACAGACAGACACGGATTCCCCAGAGAAAATTCTATTTTATTCATGTTGATAGCCCAGATGGGTTTGTTTTAAAATTAAACCCCACAATGTCACAGAGAGAGAAATATGTAGTATGTCTAATTAGATTGCATTGTTGTTTTTTGTCTGTGGTTATGAAATCCATCCTGTCTTCATGGGAGCGATTATGGAGTACCTCTGTCACAGCTCCTGAAAGGAGAGATAAGGCTGTAGAAGACAGATTGCTCCCTCTGCAGAGAGAGAGAGGCCTGTGTGTGTGTGTGTGTGTGTGTGTGTGTGTGTGTGTGTGTGTGTGTGTGTGTGTGTGTGCGTGCGTGCGTGCGTGCGTGCGTGCGTGCGTGCGTGCGTGCGTGTGTGCGCGCGCAACAGTGTTTCAATTTCCCTGCTGCACATCTCATATTCCTTTTAATGAGACACTGCAGAAGGTAGAAAAGTCACTTTAGAGTGGATCTGGGTCGGACCAGGCTGGGGTTTTAGACGGGACAACAACTGGGCTGGGGTTTTAGACGGGACAACAACTGGGCTGGGGTTTTAGACGGGACAACAACTGGGCTGGGCTTTTAGACAAGACAACAACTGGGCTGTGGTTTTAGACAAGACAACAACTGGGCTGGGGTTTTAGACGGGACAACAACTGGGCTGGGGTTTTAGACGGGACAACAACTGGGCTGGGGTTTTAGACAAGACAACAACTGGGCTGGGGTTTTAGACGGGACAACAACTGGGCTGGGGTTTTAGACGGGACAACAACTGGGCTGGGGATTTAGACAAGACAACAACTGGGCTGGGGTTTTAGACAAGACAACAACTGGGCTGGGGATTTAGACAAGACAACAACTGGGCTGGGGTTTTAGACGGGACAACAACTGGGCTGGGGTTTTAGACGGGACAACAACTGGGCTGGGGTTTTAGAGGGGACCACAACTGGGCTGGGGTTTTAGACGGGACAACAACTGGGCTGGGGTTTTAGACGGGACAATAACTGGGCTGGGGTTTTAGACGGGAGAACAACTGGGCTGGGGTTTTAGACAAGACAACAACTGGGCTGGGGTTTTAGACAAGACAACAACTGGGCTGGGGTTTTAGACGGGACAACAACTGGGCTGGGGTTTTAGACGGGAGAACAACTGGGCTGGGGTTTTAGACAAGACAACAACTGGGCTGGGGTTTTAGACAAGACAACAACTGGGCTGGGGTTTTAGACGGGACAACAACTGGGCTGGGGTTTTAGACGGGACAACAACTGGGCTGGGGTTTTAGAGGGGACCACAACTGGGCTGGGGTTCCCTTCCCACTTTGAGACGGGACAGAACCATGCAGCTGACCCAAATCCATTTTATTGTCCAGACACTAGGATGTTATTAACTAGGGCTATAAGTTATTTATGGGGGTTAAAATGTGGGGTTTGTACTTGGGAAAAGATTCTGACATTAAAAACAAACTCTGTAGCAGGATTGCTTATGCAGGACCTTGACAAACTTACAGTGAGTGAGTGATGATCCTGAAAACACGCAAGTCTGATGTCTATAGCTATGTTCAACAAATATATTATTGGTATGGATTCATCAAGCTCAATTTGTGATATTTTACCTTGTGTCGCTGTCTTGCTAGCTTGCTAGGTAATCAGACCTCTGATGTCATCTACAATGTTGTAGACGATAAGCATCTGATTACGTGCTTGCATGAGCTGCATTTGAAGTTGCACGTGATTACATCCACTTCCACGTAAACAAACCTTTTTCTGTTGCACACATGCACACGCAACTTTTCATGTCGGTGCCGGGAAACGGGTCTATTGCCAGGGCTTAGCTTTCATGTCCCATGTACTCCGGTCTCATATAATGTGACAAATATGCTCCCGTCCTCCCTGCACAAATGGAGATACATATGGAAGTCAATCTTTGTGTGTGTGTCTGCATGTGCATCCTTATATGGGCATTTGCGTGTGTTCTTGTGTGCACGGTTGCGTGTTAATCCATCTGAGTGAGTCTGCGTGTTTATTGGCTCTATGATGTGTCTATCTGTATGTCTTTGTGTTTGTACCTGTGCCCATAAGAATTCAGCACACCACAGACAGATTGTGTGTAATCTCTGGCTCTGTGTGATGGCTGAGACCTGTTTGATCCAGGTCTCTACTGAGCAACCGGTCGGTTACAACTCTTTGAGGTGGCGTCAGCCCAGTCTCTTATTAGCTGGTTGAGTGTTTCATTAATAGTCCCTGGAGTGTTCCCAGGTGTGTGTTTGAATAAGAGCGGTGCACTGGAGAAGTGTCTGAGGTTGCTTCTCCTCAGCAGGCCATCTATGCAGTGTGGAGAGGAGCAGGAAAGAGATGTAAATGCTGATTAATGAGTGTGTGCTTGCGTGGGTGTTGTGTGTGTTGTGTGTGTTCTGTCTAGGCAGAGCTGCACACAGTGTGTCTAAGAATTCAAACGTGATCCTTCTAACTGCAGTATGACTCAGTGGTATCATATATGTATGGATTATAAAATCTTAACTAGCTTAGTTTTTTCCACTACCCTATTGCGAATCCAACATTAATATTCCATATTAAAATCTTCAGAAAGTTTGTGGGTTTTCTGTGTGTGTGGAGGCTGTTTGTATGCATACACAGAGGCTGCCCAGGGGCACCATGGTTTCTGGATACCATAATGTGTCTCATTAACATGGGATACAGAGCTTTAAAATCAATAGCCACATTCCCTACACTGAGAATGAATCAGCAGAGGAGGGGGGGTGGAATAAAATTGAGAAAATCAAAGCTCCCCTTTTGTTAGGGAGCAAATATTCACAGAGTCGCAGAATGGGAGAAAATGACCCGGGATGAATTAGCTGGAAATCGCTCAATGTTTGCACGAGGTCCATTATATCAAGACTTAATTTACTCAATAAACCATTTCAATGAACGCGCCCAGAGTACGTCGGATAAAGAGTGATTGAGCTTTGACATTAGGAGCTCCTTAAAGAGAGAGAACGGGATCTTAAGCACTTACAAATTCGTAACGTATTGTACGAATTCACTGAAATTCAGAATGTATTGTTTGAATTGGAATTTGTAATATATCATACGAAATGAATGATGTTGTACACAATTATGCACACATTTCGGAGACCTGTTCTTTTTCTCGTGAATGCTACTTTCAGAACTACTGACTAAAAAGTCAAAACCTCTGGAATGCATCTTTAATGAGCGACTGCCACTAAAAAGCAACTCATCTCTGAAAATAGTCTATGTGGCATTGGTATAAATCAGAAACATTTATTCTAGTGTTAAAATTGACTACAAAGTGTACATTTTAGTCATGAAGTCAGTCTCGTCTAAAACGGAATTTGGAGCCTCAGTGCATCACAATTAGTAAATGAAGGTTTGGTTTGGATTACAATTATGTCAACAAATCATTCCTCCTTTTGCCAAGCTCCACATGCAAATAGCCCCTCTGCCCACTTCTCTTCCCTTCATTGAATGGGGCTCCCTTGTTTCATCGCCCCCAATACGTTCAAAGGATCATAGGCCCTATACGGATTGACCATGCCTCCATAGTCAAAGTTCTATGGTTTGCATGCCCTGCCAAAGGACCCTAGTATGCAGAATATGTGCTTGCCTGGAGTTTGTCGGTCCCCAAGTCTGCACCAGTAACGCTAGCTTGGTGTGGTGATGAATATAACCAGAGACTCTGGAATATAATGACCTCTCTGGTATAACGTTGCTTACGACGTTGGATAACATTATTGCTGGATATGTAGGTAGCTATCTTTTGATAAAGGAGAGCTAACGTTAGCTCGTGAGGCAGCCTAGCTAATGTTTTGGCTATCGTTAGTATAGCTAGCTTGCAACCTCATTGCAACTTAGTTAGGTCGTAGCTACAGGCGAGCTAATTTTAGCAATCTAGCTAGCTAAAGTTAGCCTACAAGTCAATTCTTTATTATCTAGGGTAGGGTTTCCCAAACTTGGTCCTGTGGCCACTCCTCGGTGCACGTTTTGGGTTTTGCCCTAGCACTACACAGCTAATTCAAATAAGCAACTTATCATCAAGCTTTGTAGTGTTGGGACAAAGTTTGGGATACCCTGGTCTAGGGCAACAACAAAAAATAGATTCAGCTATGGTGGTAGCTAACTCATATCTGAGTCTGACTATTACAGTGAACTAGGAGCAACAAGCCATAACGGCATCATCAGCTTGAATCTAATCCAATCTGGAGCTACGGACAATCTAAACACCTTCTTCGCCCACTTTGAGGAAAACACAGTGCCACCGACGCGGCCAGCTCCCAAGGACTGTGGGCTCTCGTTCTCCGTGGCCGATGTGAGTAAGACATTTAAACGTGTTAACTTCTTGGTGACAGAGGGGCAGTATTGAGTAGCTTGGATGAATAAGGTGCCCAGAGTAAACTGCCTGCTACTCTGTCCCAGATGCTAATATATGCATATTATTAGTAGTGTTGGATAGAAAACACTCTGAAGTTTCTAAAACTGTTTGAATGATGTCTGTGAGTATAACATAACTCATATGGCAGGCGAAAACCTGAGACAAATCCAACCAGGAAGTGGGAAATCTGAGGTTTGTAGTTTCATTTAAGTGATTGCCTATCCAATATGCTGTGTCTATGTGGCCAGATGGCACCTCCCAAGACTTCCAGCAGATGTCAACAGTCTTTAGAAAGTTGTTTGAGTCTTCTATTGTGGAAGGGTGTCGAATAAGAGCTGTTTCAACAAGTGGACTAGGCTGAGGCCAATCAGTTGTTTACTGCGCGGTCACGCGGGCGCGCCATTCCTTCTTTTTCCTAATGAATACGCTATTGTCCGGTTGGAATGTTATTGAAGATTTATTATAAAGAGACCCTAAGGTTTGATTGTAAACATTGTTTTATATGTTTCTATAAACTTGAATGGAACTCTTTTGACTTTTCGTCTGGATAATGCGTTCGCGCATTGTGCCTTTGGAATAGTGAATTAAACACGCGAACAAAACAGAGGTATTTGGACATAAATATGGACGTAATCGAACAAAACAAACATTTCTTGTGGAAGTGGGAGTCCTGGGAGTGCATTCCGAGGAAGATCAGCAAAGGTAAGTGAAGATTTATAATGCTATTTATGACTTTTGTTGACTCCATAATTTGGCGGGTAACTGTATGGCTTGCTTTTGTGGCTGAATCCTGTTCTCAGATGATTGAATATTGTGCTTTTGCCGTAAAGCTTTTTTGAAATCTGACACAGCGGTTGCATTAAGAAAAAGTTGATATTTAATTCTATGTAAAACATGTATCTTTCATCAAAGTTTATGATGAGTATTTCTGTTATTTGATGTGGCTCTGCAATTTCTCTGGATGTTTTGGAGGCATTTCTGAACATGGCGCCAATGAGGTTTTTGGATATAAATATGAACTTAATTGAACAAAACATACATGTATTGTGTAACATTGAGTCCTGGGAGTGTCATCTGATGAAGATCGTCAAAGGTTAGTGATTAATTTTCTCTATATTTCCGCTTTTTGTGACACCTCTCTTTAGTTGGAAAATGGCGGAATGCTTTCTGTGACTAGTTGCTGACCTAACATAATGCTTTTGCCGAAAATACTTTTTGAAATCGGACACTGTTGTTGGATTAAGGAGAAGTGTATCTTTAAAATTGTGTAAAATACTTGCATGGTTCAGGATTTTTAATTATGAGATGTCTGTTGTTTTGAATTTGGCGCCCTGCAATTTCACTGTCTGTTAACGAGGTGGGACGCTAGCGTCCCGAACGATCCCAGAGAGGTTAACCCACGCAACCCTAGCTGCATCCTCAGAGCATGGGAAAACCAGAGCACCGAGCACACCCTCATTCTTATCGACGGGGCAGTAGTGGAGCAGGTTGAGAGCTTCAAGTTCCTTGGTGTCCACATCACCAACAAACTAACATGGTTCGAGGACACCAAGACAGTTGTGAAGAGGGCACAACAAAACCTATTCCCCCTCAGGAGACTGAAGAGATTTGGCATGGGTCCTCAGATCCTCAAAAGGTTCTACAGCTGCACCATCGAGAGCATCCTGATTGGTTGCATCACTACCTGGTATGGCAACTGCTCGGCCTCCGATCAGTACCCCCCTGTAGTACCCCCCTCTTATCCATATATTTTTTTAACTGTATTGTTGGTTAGGGGCTCTTAATAAGTAGGCATTTCACTGTAAGGTGACTAATACTGCATGTGCATGTGACTGATACAATTTGATTTGAAATAGAAAGGTGAATGCATTCAGATTGGTTCCACCATGCTAATCATAACCACCATTGATAATGTAATCAGTTCTCTGTGTGTGTGTTTGTGTATGACCAACCAGTATCTTTGATGAGGGACCAGGAGTTGATATATGCTGCCATGCCCATCAATGGGGCACTGGCAAAGACCTTACCTCCAGCCTCTTGCCTGCTCACCAATGATTGTCGATGGGGAGACCAGAATTAGGTAGGTTTAGTCTGACCCGTTCAAACTTAAACATAGTATATGTTTGTTTGTCAGATATCACCTATCCTAACTGCCATTGGTAATAGAACAGTGACTGTGAATGTGTTCACAGATGCATCTATAGAGTCAGCACTTGGAGACTTGCAAGATAATGTGAACGACTCCTGACTGACAGACAGGCTTGATACTGACGTCTCTGAATGGAGAGAGACCTGGCACTCAACACATCTACAATATGAGATTCTAAAGGTGATATAATAGTACAGTACAGCAGAAATGTCCAGTATTTGCAACACCCTTTTTGAACGCTTTGAAGCTATGGATAAAACTTCCCCCATGCTCGCGCATTATTATAATTCATATGTGTGCCACTAGAAATCCCATAATTAGCATGTTTCTGTGAGCTAATACATCATGACAAAATACATCATATTACTGTCCTGCTAATGTGCCTGGACCTTGTAGACTTAATTAAAGAGAAAAAACACATAACTGATCCAGATGATTGCCCAATCAGGCAGGCTAGATGCACTTATTTCTAAATGAATATGCATTCAAAATATGCATTCATTTTGAGCGGTTGTTCAAACGACATAGGCTATTCACTTCACTTTACAGCCTAGACTAGAGTTTTAATAGCCTATTGGAGGAGAGGTGCATCCTTCTCTTGCTTGCTGAATGTAAAATAGGCTACAGCATTAATGGACGTGGAGTTGAAAAGGAGAAGTTCATATTTTCCTAAAGTAGGCTTATCTTAACACCGGGCTACATCCTGACAAAATAGGACTAAACCATGTGAGTGGCCTGCTAATGTACCTTTCTGGACCTTCTAAACTGTCAAAAATAGACCCAAACAGATCCAAATGGTTACATAACAAGGCTTAGGCTGTTGGCCTATGCAGTTATTTCGGCATGAAACAAAACAGGACATATGAGCGGTAATTCAAATGACCCTACATCACTTCAGTTTACAGCCTATGGATGATAATTGTTTATTCACTTGATAACACTAATACATTCCTCATTGTACTGTGTTGTTGTAGCCCTAATTTTCTTGTCTAAAAACGTGGGCTTAGGCCTATTAAATTGTAGAGCTTTACGTGATGAAGTCCAGACTGACAGACAGGATTGATACTGATGGGGAGAGGCCTGCCACTCAGCATGCATTTTTTACTACACACAACTTGTACTTGTATTGTCTTTTCTTTTGATGGTATCAGTCAATATGGGGAGGGAGAAACCCTGTGTATTCTATACCAGTATAAGGGAACTCCTGTTGTATATGGGATACCACACAGGAAGGTATGGACCACTCTGACATGTTTGCCAAGGTAGCCCCATTACCACCACACAAAATGTTGATAGGCACCGTATCTGTATTGGCTGGGAATGAAAGGTGGCAGAACACTGCCTCTATGGCATTATGTAAAGGGTTGTTTATTCAACATTGGCCTGTTACTACATTTGAAAGTTATCAAAACACTTAGTTTAGAATATCTACATAAATTCAGCAATTGCATTCTTCTCATATTACTCTGTAGGCTACTGACCTATTCAAAGCTTCCTCTGGCATCTCACCATACATCTGCTTGTATTTATTGAACTCAACCTGCAGGAGGTTTGTTTGTTGTGATTGAGTGTGGGGGAACAGCTGCAGGCAAGGTTCTGACAGATGGGTGTGTCTTGGTGGTGGCAAGGACACCCAAGAAACACCCACATCAAACCACACCCCCAAGCCAACTCACATTTGGCTCCTGTCATGGCCGCCAGATCACACCCGTGTGTTTAGAACACTCATTTATAACGCTTGTTTAGAACGGCAGTTTCGAATGACGCAACAATCAGCGTTTGAGCTGGCCACACTTTTTTCAGAAACTATTTACACAAACACAGTCCTTACAAAGTTATGTCCAGAATGTCAGCAGTTTATTATTGGATGCATTGTTCAGATATTCACAGAAGTAAATATAGCATAACACAATCATCCTAACCGGACAAATGTAGGCTACATTTGTCCTAGCGCTGAGGAAAGATTGACCCAACACAAGCAGTCATATTTTCTAACTCTCGGCTGACGTAAACTACAATATGAATTACCTAATAGCAATTACTATATATAATTAATCACATCACGGGTGAGCTCACCATTGATCGAAATAACTAGGTAAAACACTTTATAGAAATCGAAAGTAATCCGACGATTAGTTTCAGCGCGCAGCCATGCATTTTTTCCTCACAGAAACCGAAGATAATAAGAGAAGATGAGATGAGTTTGGTCTGTTTGTAGTATGCATGTTGAAGGGGTGTGTCATCTACCTTCGTTCACATCCCACCATTAATTTCCGGAAGTCCTCAAAAAATTTGTGAACTCTTACTCACCTCATTTTGTTATAACATCTTTGGTCAAACAGACGTGAATCCCAGAATGCATTGTATGTCAACAAACATTGCTACACAGCTGGAATTAGCTTAGCTCATCATAATCAGTACAACCTTCAAAAAAGTATTTTACACACATATGTGCCCATTTTCAATCTGTGCAAGAATCGGAACGCATGATTTGTCACCTAGAATTGAAAACATGTGAATAAAATCGTAAATACACAAATAATTGCCACACAAAACATTTTCTGATAGTGATTTATTGATACAAGTGGTGCGTGCCGGCAGTCAACCACATAACACCCACTCTGCGCCATTCAGTGTTGTTGTTTATGTATGTAGCTAGTGAGCTAAGCTGTAGCATTAACAATGTCTTTCAAAAGGAGACAACTCACAAATGTGGAAATTCTGGAGATTTTTTAAAATTCTGACAATGTGTCTGAGTATGAAAGTCAGGAATCAGATTCTACAGTGACAGTGAGGAGCTGCCCCCCAACCTTGTAGCCATTGAGAACCCTGAATCTGAATTTCCCTTGTCCACTGAGGAAGTACCAGGTCCCTTTGAAGATGCTGGTGGTGATGGAGGCAGACCGACAGTGGATGAAGTACAGGAGTTCTGTAGTAGCTGGAAGGCCACCAGTCATTTCACCCCACCTGGCCCTGCTGTCTGCTTTGACGAGTCCCAGTCTGGAGTGCAACGCCCCTTGCCATTTTCAACTGAGGCAGAGTGCTTCAAGTTGTTTCTGACAGAGGAGCTGGTGGGAGACATAGTTGAGGAGACCAATCGCTATGCCTTAGAGCTACAGGAGAAGAGAGAGCCAGGAGTGAGGGGGAAACTCGCTAAATGAGTGACAACCACAATTAGTGAAATGTATACCTTCCTGGTGACAGTCCTTCTCATGGGGATAGTAAAGAAGAACTCCCTAAGAGAATACTG
Organism: Oncorhynchus nerka; assembly: GCF_034236695.1. Taxonomy (NCBI): domain Eukaryota; kingdom Metazoa; phylum Chordata; class Actinopteri; order Salmoniformes; family Salmonidae; genus Oncorhynchus; species Oncorhynchus nerka. Next base: position 68,148,633 of record NC_088405.1, on the reverse strand, counting down.
GAGCACAGATCCTATGTTTGCAACTCCCTTCTTTGCCTCCCTCTTTTCCCAAGACCGCTTCCTAGTTCTGCTGCGATGCATTTTGTCAACAATGCAACTGCAACCTAAATGACCCGTTACACAAAATAAGAAATGTTCTTATCAGCCTGACATCAGCATTTGGTCGGGTCTTTGTGCCATACAAGGACCTATGCATTGATGAGTCCCTGATGTTATGGAAAGGTAGGCTGGCTTTCCGTCAATATATTCCCTCCAAAAGGCACAGGTTTGGAGTCAAGTTTCTTTGTCATGTGCGACGTGAAGACAGGATTTGTCCAGGATATTATAGTTTACACAGGGTCCACCCCTGACATCAAACATTATGAGGGGCTTGGGGTGTCAGGGTCCGTGGTGATGACCATGCTGGCTCCTCATCTCGGCAAGGGACACACTTTGTACGTGGACAATTGGTACAGCAGTCCCACACTCTTCCAGCATCTGCTCTCCAACAGCACAGGGGCCTGTGGCACAGTCAGGTCGAACCGGAAGGGGATGCCGGCATTCGGATGCAGGAAGATGCAGAGAGGGGAGGTGGAGTTCCAGGAGAACGGTCAACAGCTGGCAGTAAAGTGGCATGACAAGCGAGATGTCCATGTCCTCTCCACTGTCCATACAGCAACCATGTCGGCCACAGGGAAGGTGGACCACCTGACCGGAGAGAGATTGATCAAACCAGATTGTGTGCTTGATTATAACCTCAAAATGGGGGCTGTGGATAAGGCAGACATGATAAACAGCTTTGTGGAATGCACTCGGAAAACGACCAAGTGGTATAAGAAGATATTTTTCCATCTGATCGACACTGCTGTCCTCAACGGCAGCATAGTTCACCGCCAACTAACAGGTGAGATGATTACTGAACAAGATATTTTTGTACAGTTCACATACAAATCCATTATGCAATTATAGTGACAATATCTCACCCACCTACCCACTGCCTCATCATCCTCTAACTTTCCTCATCCTCCCCACTCCCTCATAGGTAAAGTAATTACCTACCAAAAATACAGCGAGAACCTCATGAGAGAGCTGCTAGAGGAGCACCACACCCCTCGGCGCCCATCCACTGGGGGTCGTCCTGCTGTAGACAATCCCCTACGCCTCACTGCACGGCATTTTCCCTGCAAAGTCCCTCAAACTGCTTCTCAAGGTAGTCACACACGGAGGCATTGCAAAGTCTGCCTGTCTAGCGCCAGGAGAAGTAAGCAGAGGAAGATGACAAAATACATGTGTCTAGCTTGTGATACACCTCTATGTATTTCACCATGCTTTGTGGAGTATCACATGCTCAAGCATTATTGAGCACATCTGCAGCAATAAGTGACTGACTGACCTGACAGGTGACTTGACAGGTGACCTGCCATGATACTATGCCTTTGGAGATGGGGGTGGAAATGCAGTTGTCGTTCAGTCACTGCATGGATATTAAATATGGGTTATGCATATTCAGTTTTTTGTCCTCTAGTAAAACAAGTTGTTGAACCAACTACCAGTACTGCAATAAAATAGATGAATATTACATATTGGCATATGTGTTTTCTTGCTGTGTTTTCATCCAGTACAACTGTTAAGGAGTGTACGTTAGCATAAAAAAGCTGTCCTCATTCTTCAGCTCCAAAGATGTCCAGCTCCAGTTATGATATTGGAAAATAATTTCTGGTTTCTGAAAGTACAGAATAAAGAGGAATTATTCATTAGAATACAATATAAGGATATAGCAATAAAACAATACTACAAAGAAGTAACATAATAAACACTGCTATAAAAAAAATAGTTTATTGCATTGACAAAATCACAGATTTTAGTTATAACAGTAAGAAACTAACTTTTGTGCTCCACAAGGGGGCAAGGCAGGGCAGAACAGAGCTATGCTGAATAGACCAAATAAACAAACCATGGTCATATTTTTTAGTTATTTAACTAGGAAAGTAATTTAAGAACAAATTATTATTTACAATGATGGCCTACACCGGCCAAACTCGGACAACGCTGGGCCAATTGTGCGCTGCACTATGGGACTCCCAATCACAGCCAGTTGTGATACAGCCTGGATTTGAACCAGGGTGTCTGTAGTGACACCTCTAGCACTGAGATGTAGTGCCATAGACCGCTACGCCACTTGGGAGTCTTAAGGCCAGGGTAGCTTCAAAATACAACACAAGCTAATCGTTTTCTGACGCAACTAGCATTGTTTTACAGAGCTAATAGAATAATGTAGCTAGGTAAGCATGGTTGACAATAACACCATAAAGGTTATAAAATGTGTAACGTTACCTCACGTGTCCGCGGTGATAAGGAATATATTATGATCTACAGCAGAAACGGCATACGGAAACTATTATTATAACTATTATAACATAATAAGGCACTTACTTTGATAGAAACGCAGCCTGGATTTGAACCAGGGAGTCTGTAGTGACGCCTCTAGCACTGATGTGCTGTGCCTTCGACCGCTGCACCACTTGAGAGTCATAAGGCCATGTAGCTTCAAAATGCAACACAAGATAATACTTCTCGGACGCATTTAGCATTGTTTTACAGAGCTAATAGAAGAATGTGGCTACATAAGCACGATTGACTATAACACCATAAAGGTTATAAAATGAGTAACGTTACCTCACATGTCCGCGGTGATAAAGAATATACACAAATATATTATGCTCCATACATACAGTACGCTACAATAGAAATGTGGAATAGAAAATGTGAACACGTGTGCAGATCCTGTTCTGACGGGAGATGAGCAAATGTCTGCAGACGTGAACTGCACAAACAATTGGGAAGTGCTTGGGGAATTTTGTCCGTGTCAGAAATGTCCCAAAAATGTAATTATCCGCAAAAGTAAAAATGTGTGTGACAGTGTTGTTAACAAAAGGCTAAGCTTGAGAGCTAGCATATTGATTTCATTTCATTTGCGATTTTCATGAATAGTTAACGTTGCGTTATGGTAATGGGCTTGAGGCTGTAGTCACGATTCCGGATCCGGGATGGCTCGACGCAAGAAGTTAAGCTGCAGGTGGCCCAGAACAGAGCGGCACGTTTTGGTCTTCATTGTAATCAGAGGGCTGATATAAATACTATGCATGCCAGTTTCTCTTGGCTAAGAGTTGAGGAGAGACTGACTGCATCACTTCTTCTTTTTATAAGAAACATTCATGCGTTGAAAATCCCATATTGTTTGCATAGTCAACTTACACACAGCTCTGACACACACACTTATCCCACCAGACATGCCACCAGGGGTCTTTTCATAGTCCCCAAATCTATAACAAATTCAAGAAAACATACAGTATATAGAGCCCTTATTGCATGGAACTTCCTTCCATCTGATATTGCTCAAATAAACAGCAAGCCTGATTTCAAAAAACAGATAAAGCAACACCTCGCGGCACAACACTTCTCCCCTATTTGACCTAGATATTTTGTGTGTATGCATTGATATGTAGACTACGTGTGCCTTTTTAGAAATGTATGTAGTTCTGTCCGGTAGTTCTGAGCTGTTCTTGTCTAATGATGTTCTGTATTATGTCATTCTGTATTGTGTCATGTTTTGTGTTGGACCCCAGGAAGAGTAGCTGCTGCTTTTGAAACAGCTAATGGGGATCCTAATAAAATACCAAATACACCAAATACCATACATAATCGTTATTGCTAATTCATTTCACATAGTGGTAATCACAATTGGCCACCATATAAAAGGGTGTGTGTGAAGACTTGCAATTTCTTTCAACATGAAGCAGGATAGACAGCAAGGGAGAGGAGGAAATCAAAGAGCTTGTGGACAAGGGGCCCGTCAGATAGCTGGGTATAGGCCCCATCAAAGAGGTGGGCATGAGCCTGGTCAAACAGGTGAACATCAGAGAGAACAAAGCAGACGGCAGGGAACTGTTGTGTTTACTAATGTCTGGGCCATCGTCATTGACCATGTGCCTTACCATGGCAGAGGCTGCCAGATTAGTTCACCCCAATCTGAAAAGATCAACTGTCAATTCAATCTTGAGAACATTTCGCACCGGTAAACTGGTAAGTCTGCAGGATATGGACTATGCTTTACCATTACATTTACAGTAAATTACATATTGTAATGCATGTAAATTCCCAAAACATGTTACAGTATTCTTACAGTATGATCTATTGACAGTATACTCTGTAATTGACAGAAGACTGAATGGTGGTGGCTGTGGCCCTGTGCTGGCCGTCCAGCAATAGCGGGCAGTGGTGGAAATGGTGAGGGCCAGGAATGACATAAATGAAATAAAGCAGGCCTTTGAGGAGAACAATGACACCTTTGCCAATGTGGCATTCATCAGCCTACCAACAATTGCCGGCCTTTTGAAGAGGCACCAGGTATCAATGAAACACATTTACCTGGTGCCTTTGAGCGAAACCATGACTGGGTGAAACAACTGCAGGTCGAGTATGTTCGGGTACAGCACTATACACTGTATTAATGTTACTATTTGATGCATATGCTACTTCACAATATCATAACTATACTGTAAAAATAACTAACCAAAATATATATTCATAGAGGTTGATGATGCTTGATGCTGCTGTGAACCATCACAGGTATTCTGTATCTTTGTTGATGAAGCAGGCTTCAACCTGGCCAAAACGCAACTCCTTGAGTGCAACCTCATTGGCCAACAGGTGACTGTCCAAGTGCCTGGACAACGTGGGGAAATTGAGCAGACCTGTCAAGGGGTCACCTATGTCATTGTGTGGGACAATGTTAGGTTCCACCATGCAGAGGTAGTACAGGCATGGATTTGGATCCATCCCCGATTCGTGACCCTAAACCTGCCTCATATTCTCCTTTCCTCAACCCTATGGAAGGTGTACGATCGCCATCCCCATGAGTGTGCCACCCTCCTTCTGGCCATGGATGAGGCATGCGAAGACATCAGTGCAGACCAAAAGGTTTTTCCCGCAGTGCATGAACAATGAGGACATTCACTGTGATGTTGTTGAGCATTTAGCCCTAAATTCTCATCCACAAGACAGGCTTGATGCAAATGAATGCGTGCTGCGTAATGTTGGGTAATGTAAGTGTATTGCCTAATGTGAAATATACTGTAATTTACAGCATATTACTTTCAGCACTTCTAACGGCAACTTGAAGCACGTATCTTGCATTGTTTGCTATTGGATTAATTGGTAGTTAAAACAACAAAATTGCTATTTCAAATGATTTTACTTTGGCTGGCCCCAAAAAGAAAAACAGCTAGAGAGAACAGGGCTGTATTGATTTCATCTCCAGACAATGTGTACAGCGTGGTTTTGAGATCTATAATAACTAGCTGCAATAACAAAACTAGCACTGACCTATTATTACCATGGTGATGGCCCTCTGTGTTTGTGTGTTTGGATGTGTGTGTGTGTGTGTGTGTGTGTGTGTACGTGTGTGTGCTTGAACATGCGTGCGTGTGTGTGTGTGTGTTTGGCATGTGTATCTTTGCCTGCGTCCATCAGTGTGTGCAGTGCAGTGTGATCTAATAAATGCTATCATGATGCTGCCCGGCTGTCTCTTTCTCAATGGCTGACAGGGGTGTAAATCTACCCATAAGACAGTGTGAGACCCCTTCTGCCACCTCCTTGCCTCTGCTTCCCCTGCTCTCTGGACAGGATTTATTCACTGACATCTCCCCCATCACCCTCAGGTGCCTACACCATCTAATGCACAATGTAATATAGTCTGTGTGCTCAGCACTTTGTTTTGTTAGTGGAAATCAAATTAACTTAACATTCTCAGGTAATATAGCAATAGAGTATTCCCCAGGGAGAGAAGGAGGGTGGGAAAGAGGTGGAGGAAGGGAGAGAGAAGTGGGAGGGAGGGAGGAAGGTGGAATGGGAGAGCGAGGGAAAGAAAGGAAGGAAGAAATAAATAGAGGGGGGGCTCTCAAAATGCCCTTAATTGTGTTTACTGAGGAGATTCAACTGAGGTCCCTTACAGAAGAATTTAACAATTGTAGCCATTTTCCACTAGGCAGTTGAACCTGAGGTATTATTGAAACTATACACATCGCGGCCTATTTTCATCTCACCTCTCGTCCTTTACATGCTTAGCTTAGAGAGTATGTGGAAAACCAATGATCTCTCCATTGCCTTAGTGATGACTCAGACCCCACAGACTAACAGTCATAATGACACTATGCTCAGCCCATATAGGAGTCCTCTGAGAAAGGCAATACGATATCAGGCACCATACAAGTCTAAAGTGTCATAGTGATGTTTCCTGCATCCCGCTACACTGCAGGTTATATTGCTGCTACAGGGGCAAGCAGGCTAAATCCATCAGTTAATTTATCAAGAGGCTACTGTATTACCCCAACGTGGGCTTGGTGCACTGGGTTATCTCTCTTTTCTCTTCCTCTCTTCTGCTCCCTCCGTCCATGTCTCTGTTGTAAGCGCTCCTCATTTCCGCTCAGAAGGCTGTAGTGTTCTCCAACTAAACAGCTTTGTTACTGTATAGAGACAACAAAGCATGGCTCAAGGCTACCAGGGGAAGATTAGTTACAGGAATGCTTTCGGACTAGTTTAAATCACTCTACGGGGTGTATTACATGAGGTACATGCAATGTACACTTTTTCCCTGTTTAAAGATATGTTACACAGTGTTAACTAGAATTTTAAGGATTGATTTCACCATTGAACGTAATCTTATTTACATGGTTTGTGTCACACCTGCTCCCTCTCTTCCTCCCTGGCGCTTGAGGGCGCCAGGCTCCCCAGCATTACGCACACCTGCCTTCCCCCGTCACGCACATCAGTGATTATTGGACTCACCTGGACTCAATCACCTCTGTCATTACCTCCCCAATATCTGTATGTTCCCCCGCTCTGTTCCCAACTTCAGCATTGATTGTCATATGTCCTTGTATACCCGTGTGCTGACGCTGTTCCTGTCTTGTTCCATGTCTATTCCTATTAAATGTTTGACTCCCCATACCTGCTTCTCCATTCCAGCGTCGGTCCTTACAGATTTGCATGTAGGAAAATGAACAATACATATTATGTTTAGAAGAGAAGCCAAGAGCTTTTCCCAGGTGTTCTGTGAGTTATACAGAGTAGCAGAATAATCAGATGCCTTGTAAAACCATAAAATATTAATTGCTAGTTCTGCAAGAAATAGGATGTTGAGATTGAGAGTAGTTTGCTCCTCTATGATGATGTTATATTTCTACTGTAATACAGAGAGACACTGTGGTAAGTTTCTGCATGACATTTTAAGTGCAGGTAATGAGCCAAAAAACAGACACCCACAAGTACCATTTTACAGAAGTGATGTGAGCTAAATTGAAAAGAAGACTAGTCATACACAATGTACTTTCTTGGCGGTTTCAAGAGGTTAAATGCTTAGGAATTCTTTTGGAGTGTCAGATTCTTCTTTTATCTGAGCGTGTTCTCTTTCTCCCTGTCTGTCTGGGTGCAACTCTGGGGTCATCCGTATCGGGTATCTGCGTAATTCAGTTGTCAAACTCATTTAGGCAGATGGACGTGAGGCTCCAAGTTCCTGTCTGCACTGCACGGGGGGCTACGGGAGGAGGGGTGTGTAATAGACACCCAGTCATCGTCGGAAGGAAAGCAGGGGCATCGCTGTCCAATCGTCAGAAAAAGCAGAATAGAATGAAGCACAGTGTTATCCAATTATTTGAGAAAACATTGAATTTGGCCTTACTACTATTAGCCCATTGAAACGCATTGAATAGCAGATTCATACATGTAAAAACAACTACCTTCAGATGGGTCTTGTGAGGCTTGTGGGCATCCTAGAGCATATCAGTGTGTAACCCAAAAGTTGGCAGATCAGCGCTACCGACTACAGGCGAGTCCCGTGACACTTGGGGCGCTATAGACATACCATTTGTATGCTACAGATGTTTTCATGTGGAGACCCATTTTGACAAACACCACTGTAACTACGGAAGGCCGACATTGGTGGATGTGGGGTATTGAGACATAGTCCATGCAAAAAGCAGATACCTCTAGCTTAAACAGACTAATTTTGATGGGGATTTTTGTATTATGCTAATTCGATTTCAGTAGGGGCATGGATATTGACTCTAGGGGGTTAAGTTTAAGAACAGAGAGAAAAGGACAAGCTAGCCATGAATAAGATCTATAGATTTTAAACACAGAGATATTATAGAGATAAAACCATAACATTTATTCATATGAGTTGAAAAGTGAGTTAAAAAAAGAACCATTTTCATGCCTAGCTTGTTAACAGACTCTGAATGTTTTCTCCTTCCTTCCACTGATCAGATACAGTAAGGGCCTCCCGTAGTGAATAGCTAGTAACTAAACCCCCCCACTGACTGAACCCACCATTAAGCTAAATGGGCTATCTGGCATCCATGACTTATGAACTATTTATGATGGCTCATTAGCTGGTCTATGTCTAATAGGCATGGCTCTGTGTTTATCATTCCACCACAAGCTGACTAATTACATATTAATCAATGGCCCAATTAGCGTTTCTGTGTAGTTTCATCCCCCTCAGCTTTTTTTTCAAACACTCGCTGTTTCTGTTCGACAAAAATGGACAGTTATTGTTTTGTGATCCGACCACACAAAGCTATTAGGCTCTGAAAAGGAAACGTGGTGAGAGATTGTAAAACATTGTACAATTAGATGTTCTTTTAACTGGAATCACAGCAAATATATTACAGAAATGTATGACGGAATGCCTACGTTTCCAGAATGCAGTAGCCTATTTCCGATAAAAAACCCTCTGCATATATTTTTTATAAAAGCATCAATACAGCCAATTTTTTCTCAATATCAAATAATTTCTTGGTAACAATTAAGTAGCAATCATTTTGTTTGGACTATTTGGGAGTGGTCTGAGTGGGGAGGAGGAAAAACTAGCTGTTATTGGTAGAGAGGTTTAACTAATTTACCAGGCAGGCAGGCCAAAACTCACCCACCAAAACAGGCTGAAATTTCAAACAGCTCTTTTACTAAAATGCCATTATCATAACTTTCCAAATTTCACAGTATTATTCCAACCTCATATTGTGGATATATACAGTATGTAAAACACAGATTTTGACTGCACTGGGCCTTTAAATCCAGACGCATTCCAGTAGAAATTGCCAACAGATCTGACAAAAATGAACAACTTTTTTTGTGCCTGTGTAAATGTATATCGGCCTAGGTGTATAGCCTGTGTCTTCTGTGCGCCAGAGATAGAGACCCGTAGACACAAGGACAGCTGCCTCCACATCTTGTCACACCACAGACACAGGACTGTGGATGTGACACCAGGGTTAATACAAGGTTAACAGACAACAATTCACAAAGTAGTCGGGACTTCCTGGTTTTGCCAATACGCTACTTTCCCCCTGACCATCTGCAATCCCTATCTCAAAGACAATTGACCTGACTGGCCCCTAGAACATGAATAGGATGCAGAGATTCCACCTGTGCTGGTGGTACATGATCCCATAACTGAGATATTATTAGAATTATTACAACCCTTTAGGGAGGGTACTGTAGCTCTTTTTACACTTGATTTAACTTGATTTGATCCATCAAACACTTATTTGGTAATATAAAATGTGAAGTGTTCTTTTTCTGCCCATTCTTTTATTTGTAGTTATTTTTGTTTAACCTTTGTTTAACTAGGCAAGTCAGTTAAGAACAAATTCTTATTTATAATGATGGCCTACCAAAAGGCAAAAGGCCTCCTGCAGAGGTGGGGGCTGGGATTAAAATTAAAATATATCAGAAAACACACATCACGACAAGAGAGACACCACAACACTACACAAAGAGAGACCTAAGACAACAACATAGCATGACAGCAACACATGACAACATAGCATGGTAGCAACACCACATGACAACAACATGGTAGCAACACAACATGGCAGCAGCACATTATGGTAGCAGCACAAAACATGGTACAAACATTATCGGGCACAGACAACAGCACAAAGATAAGAAGGACAACCATACATCATGTGAAGCTGCCACAACTGTCAGTAACAGTGTCCATGATTGAGTCTTTGAATGATTCTGTATGTGTACATTCATCTAAATATGGCTATGACTCTGAAGAATGGCCTAATGTGAATGAAGTGTAACGACTAAGGAGCATCAGAATGCATATGATTCGCTGACTTATTATTCATTTCCTTTTTTACAACCAGTCTATGAGCTGATGTTTCAGCAGTCCCCCTGCAACTGTTGGATGCCCAATCAGTCAATAATATGGTTACTAGTCTACATAAAATATTATTATACTATGAACATTACCATAAGCATTTGGCATATCAAAGGCATACAAAGTTATTGTTTTCGTATACAGATATTGTCGTATTATGTTCCATTGAAATATTTATACTAGATATTATATTGTATCAAAGCAAGAGGTTGAACCTCCATACATACTGTCACTCTGAATAATCCATTACGTCACTGCTGTATCCCACAGAGTATGAGTGTCACGTGTGCTCCCTCTCTGGCCTCTAGGTCACCAAGCTGCTCGTTATGGGGCACACCAGTCACCATCGTTACACACTGCTGAGCGTCATCACTCACCTGGACTCCATCACTTCCCTGATTACCTTCCCTTCATATGTCTCTCCCTTTGGTTCCTTCCCTTTACATGTCACTCCCTTTGGTTCCTTCCCTTTATATGTCACTCCCTTTGGTTCCTTCCCTTTACATGTCACTCCCTTTGGTTCCTTCCCTTTATATGTCACTCCCTTTGGTTCCTTCCCTTTACATGTCACTCCCTTTGGTTCCTTCCCTTTATATGTCACTCCCTTTGGTTCCTTCCCTTTACATGTCACTCCCTTTGGTTCCTTCCCTTTACATGTCACTCCCTTTGGTTCCTTCCCTTTACATGTCACTCCCTTTGGTTCCTTCCCCAGGCGTCATGGTTTCTGTTTCAGTTTCATGTCTGTGCACTGTTCGTGTTTCGTTTATTGGTTATATCACTCACTCCCTGAACTTGCTTCCCGACTCACAGCTCACACGTTACAATGAGGCAGCGCTGAGAGTTCACATATTAGATCATTTTATTCCCATCTCATATACAGTATAATACGTTGTTATTCTATAGAGGGTGATAGAAGAAGAACACATGCCCTAGTCATACAGGAGGATGTAAGATTTTAGTCTAATGGAAAAAACAATAACTTTGATGTGGGTAGTGTGTTGATAAATAATGTATTTCATGAACAAATGCACAAGGGACAGCCAAAAGGTTGTGGAGAGTTTACACAGCAATATGTGCTGGAAGAAAAGAATGAACAAAGAGTGAATAATTTAGGTGGAATTGACAGTGTGATGATGGGCGGAAGGACAATCCAGCATTAATATACATTACTCATCTATTTTATGGCACCCTATTCCCTATTCACCCTATGTAAAAGAAGTGCACCACACATCCTTTTCCTTATATAGTGCAGTGCTTTAGGTCTCTGGTCAAACATGCGCTAGACTAGATAGTAGGGAATAGGGTGCTATTTCAGACACAAACCCTGCCTGCGGCAAAGATTTCATTCACTGTTCTAACCATTCTGAATACTATTGAATCTAAAGGACTGTTGTACAGGAGAAACCTTCAAAGTGAAGAAATAAATAAGCACACTATTGTTAAAAGAATCAATTAGGATAGATGGCTTCAGCAGTAATGTACAGTGGCAGTTGAAGACATTATCCACCACCTATCGTCTATCAACTCCACAGCATGACAGGTTGAATTGTGACTTGAATTTCCACCCAGTCGATTCCACCTTAGACACATAACAGTGAGGAAAAACAAAACATTCGGTCACCTAACAAGAGATCAATATGTACATATCGATCCTGACTCATAGAGGAGAGGCTGAATGCATGAAAAAGCTGACTCCGTCGTTTTCCCTTCAGTCATAACAGAGGATGTATTAACTGTATGGATCTCCTCTCCCTATAGCGTTATGTATCCAGCTCCGTAGGGCTGTACATTGTAATTAGCTTAAAACTGATCTGAAAAGCTATTGTCAGGGCTGTATTCACAAAGTGCCTCAGATTTAGGATCAGTTATGCCTTTTAAATTATAATGAATAAGAGCGGGGACCGGAGCCTTGATCAGCATTCCTACTCTGAGACGCTCAGATCTTTTTTTCCTGCAGGTGTGTGTATAGCTTTAATTTTGATGGAGGATTCTGGACACATGTCAGCTCCTTTCATGTTTTATGGAGACACAGAGAAGGGCTTGTTTACAGCGTGTGCCAAAGGCACTTGATAGCACACATATTATGCCATCCCCTCTCTCTCTTTCACAGAGCCATGTTGGAAACAGAAGCCCTAAAGAGATGGAAAGAGAGGGGGGGAAAGGAGGGAGAGAAAAGAGGGAGAGAAAGGATGGGAGAGGGGGGAAGGGAGGGGGACAGAAAGAGAGAGGGAGATAGATAGAAATGGGTTTAGAGAAAGATCGAAAAATAGGCTTTTATCTTTTCTCTTTGCAGTGCTGCCCTTACGATGGGCAGGGGGATAACTGGGCATGTAAGTGAGCAGTCTGGTGAATGCCACCAGATATATATCAGCTTAGTGGCCAGCCTGACTTTGTTATGTTGTCTTGTGCTTCCTAAATTATTTCATACAGAGTGATTTTCACTGTGGTTGTTCACGGTAAGAGGCATGCTAACAGACAATAGTCTACTGGAGCACCACTTCGGCTTGACCATTACCATCGTCTACTTTTAACAGAACAACTATGCTATTAAGACATTATCCTGCATTCACCTACTGTCCCACATAAAAAAATAATATAGTGTATACTATGGTAGGAATATTATATTATTCACTGTAGTGTTTTTGCGGACTTTACTGAAGTCAGAAGAATACTACAGTGAATATTGTAGTATTTACTGTAGTATACTGTAGTATTAACAGTTTACTATAAGATAAATACTATAGTAAAAAAATAGTAGTTTATACTATAGTAATTACTGTAGAGTTTTTGGGGCCTGTACAATACCATAGTATTATTTACTGTTGTGTTTTAACAGACTGTAGTAATGTACACCGTAGTATTTACTGTCGTGTTTTTGAAGACTACTTACTGTAGAGTTTTGCAGACATGACTGTTATCATGACTGTCCTGTGAGGATCCGAATGGGTCAGATCAGCTTGGAAATGGATGGCAGTAACCAGACCCTTTCTCGCCCACAGAGACTTTTCCCGCTGAAACTCTAACACGTTCTAAAGCGAATATTGGAAAATATTCCTAATAGAGAACGTGGGGAATAATAATATCATATGGGTTGTTATTTTGTGATGTCATTAAAAGTGTTATAAAGGAAATACTGTAACTTGAAAAGTATATACACTACATGTACGAAGTCTCCATCCTTAATGTTGTATATGAAATATGAAAAATGGTTAAAGTACTGTTGTTAACCTCTTGAACCTATGGGGGCGCTGTGTCATTATTGGATAAAAAGACGTCCCCGTTTTAAGCGCAATATTTTGTCACGAAAAGATGCTCGACTGCATGGAATTGACAGCCTTGGAAAGACACAACTCTGACGTCTCCAAAACTGCAAAGATATTATCTGTTCGTGCCCCAGAACTAATGCAACAGGCGAAACCAAGATGAAGTTTCATACAGGAAATGCCCCGGATTCTGAAGGCGCTGTGTTCCAATGTCTCCTTATATGGCTGTGAATGCGCCAGGAATGAGCCTGCGCTTTCTGTCTATTCCCCGAGGTGTCTGCAGCATTGTGCCTTGTTTGTAGGCATATCATTGGAAGATTGACCATAAGAGACTACATTTACCTGGTGTCCCGCCCGGTGTCCTGTGTGCGTAATCTGTAGGTCCATGCGCGTTCCATTTCTTCAGAATTGAAAGTAAACTGCCACGATGGATTTTATCGTCGATAGATATGTGAAAAACACCTTGAGGATTGATTCTAAACATCGTTTGCCATGTTTCTGTCGATATTATAGAGTTATTTTGGAAAAAAGTTTGCGTTTTAATGATTTTTTTTTTCCTTAACCAAACGTGATGAACAAAACGGAGCGATTAGTCGACACAAATAATATTTTTTGTGAAAACGGAACATTTGCTATCTAACAGAGTCTCCTCATTGAAAACATCTGAAGTTCTTCAAAGGTAAATGATTTTATTTGAATGCTTTTATGGTTTTTGTGGAAAATGTTGCATGCTGAATGCTAACGCTAAATGGTACGTTAGCCATCAATACTGTTACACAAATGCTTGTTTTGCAATTGGTTGAGAAGCATATTTTGAAAATCTGAGATGACAGTGTTGTTAACAAAAGGCTAAGCTTGAGAGCAAATAGATTAATTTCATTTCATTTGCGATTTTCATGAATAGTTAACGTTGTGTTATGCTAATGAGCTTGCGGATAGATTTACACAATCCTGGATACAGGTTTTTTTTCGTAGCTAAACGTGATGCAGAAAACGGAGCGATTTGTCCTAAACAAATCATCTTTCAGGAAAAACTGAACATTTGCTATCTGAGAGTCTCCTCATTGAAAACATCTGAAGTTCTTCAAAGGTAAATGATTTTATTTGAATGCTTTTCTGTTTTTTTGTGTAAATGTTGCCTGCTGAATGCTAACGCTAAATGCTACGCTAAATGTTACGTTAGCCATCAATACTGTTACACAAATGCTTGTTTTGCAATGGTTGAGAAGCATATTTTGAAAATATGAGATGACAGTTTTGTTAACAAAAGGCTAAGCTTGAGAGCAAATAGATTAATTTCATTTCATTTGCGACTTTCATGAATAGTTAACGTTGTGTTATGCTAATGAGCTTGCGGATAGATTTACACAATCCTGGATACAGGTTTTTTTTCGTAGCTAAACGTGACGCAGAAAACGGAGCAATTTGTCCTAAACAAATAATCTTTCAGGAAAAACTGAACATTTGCTATCTGATAGTCTCCTCATTGAAAACATCTGAAGTTCTTCAAAGGTAAATGATTTTATTTGAATGCTTTTCAGTTTTTTTGTGTAAATGTTGCCTGCTGAATGCTAACGCTAAATGCTACGCTAAATGCTACGTTAGCCATCAATACTGTTACACAAATGCTTGTTTTGCAATGGTTGAGAAGCATATTTTGAAAATCTGAGATGACGGTGTTGTTAACAAAAGGCTAAGCTTGAGAGCAAATAGATTAATTTCATTTCATTTGCGATTTTCATGAATAGTTAACGTTGCGTTATGGTAATGAGCTTGAGGCTGTAGTCACGATACCGGATCCGGGATGGCTCGACGCAAGGAGTTAAGATAGGAATGTGATTTTAGCAGCCATAAAAGAGAATTTGTCTCCTATAAACTTTGCACAGTAAGTAGCCATGCCCTGAGTGAGGTCAGGGTGCGTGTCAGCCTGACAGAACTGTCCCTTTAGACTAGAGCGCATAAAATACATTTACAGTTAGAACAGGAAAGACCCCCGAATCTCAACACGAGGTTGAGACAATCACGGGTATGGCTGATTAGCTGTCCTAAGTCAAATCTCTTCGGAAGTGAATTTAAGTGGGACCATTCTACTACTCTGTCAAATCACCGTAGTACGCTACTCTCATCACCCGACTGGAACCATCGACACAGCTGGCTAGCCTATCTTCAAAGAAGCTTCAGGAGCGAATTCGAGAGGAGAACAACAGAGAAACACCTTTTGGACCATCAGAGCCTTACAAGCGTGCCGCTGAAAGGCCCAACACCGTTCCTAAGGAGGACTGGTTTCGACAGTGATCCACGACAAACGAAGGCATTTCAATGTAAATACATTCATGATTTCTTACTCTGAATGGGCAGTGGTTTGTGTGCACTAGTTCCTAAAATGTATCAACAATAAGTCTCTCTCTCTTTTCTCTCTCTCTCTCTCTCTCTCTCTCTCCCTCTCGTTGTGTAGGAAGCAGCCATATGTTTTGTCAGTCCGCTAGGGACCATTTCCTAATGTATGAAGTGTGTATGTTATCCTGTGTAATCATTTAGTTAGATAGTAAATAAATAATTAAACCAATTTGTGTAGTACTGAATCATAAGTTAGGCTGGGGTTTTTGCAAATGCAGGAGGTTACGACTTCAGAATGAAGTTAAGATACAAAGTTATGATTAATACATTGACTGTTTTAAAGTAAAGACCTTTAGAGCTTAATTCGGGTCATTCTTTACAACCTCTCTCATGGTGCCCCGAATTCCTAATGAGTTAATTACTCCATGATTCATTTAATCGGGTAACAATTAGTTAGCTGATTAGATAAATAACAGTCATCAGATTAATGAAAGTAAAGTCACGACACTGTAGTATACTATAGTATAAAATGTAGTGTTTTTCAGACAGTAGCATACTGTAGTATTTACTGTAGGGTTTTGCAGACATGACTGTAATATACTATATTGTTTATTATAATTATAGTGTTTTTGGCTCTCCCGAGAGGCGCAGCAGTCTAAGGCACTGCATCTCAGTGCTAGAGGTGTCACTACAGACCATGGTTCGATTCCAGGCTGTATGACAGCTAGACGTGATTGGGAGTCCCATAGGGCGGCGAACAATTGGCCCAGTGTTGTCAGGGTTAGGGTTTGGCCGGGGTAGGCCTTCATTGTAATTAAGAATTTGTTCTTTACTGACTTGCCTAGTTAAATAAAGGATGAATTATTTATTTACTAGCTAACTAAATTACGACGCTGGGCCAATTGTACGAGTATACTACATTTTTCTTTATTTTCACTATGAGAGAATGCCAAGAGTGTGCAAAACTGTGATGAAGGCAAAGGGTGGCTCCTTTGGAGAATCTCAAATATAAAATATATTTTGATTTGTTTAACACCTTTTTGGTTATTACATGATTCCATATGTGTTATTTCATAGTTTTGATGTCTTCACTATTAATCTACATGTAGAAAATAGTAAAAATAAAGAAAAACCCTGGAATGAGTTGATGTGTCCAAACTTTTGACTGGTACTGTGTATATATATATATATATATATGCCCTTGTAACTCAACTGTACATAATTATATTGACTTCAATGTACACTGTAACCCAACTGTACTGAACAAAAATAATATAAACAATTTCAAAGATTTGACTGAGTTACAGTTCATAAATCAGTGAATTGAAATAAATTCATGAGGCCCTAATCTATGGATTTCACGACTGGGAATACAGATATGCATCGGTTGGTCACAGATACCTAAAACATTAGGGGCATGGATCAGTAAACCAGTCAGTATCTGGTGTCACCACCATTTGCCTCATGCAGTGAGACACATCTCCTCAGCATAGAGTTGGTCAGGCTGTTGATTGTGGCCGGTGGAATGTTGTCCCTCTCCTCTTCAATGGATGTGCGAGGTTCCTGGATATTGGCGGGAACTGGAACACGCTGTTGTACACATCGATCTAGAGCATCTCAAACATATCCAATGGGTGACATGTCTGGTGAGTATGCAGGCCATGGAAGAACTGGGACATTTTAAGCTTCCTGGAATTGTGTACTTGTGACATTGGGCCGTGGATTATCATGCTGAAACATGACTTGATGGTGGAGGATGAATGGTACTACAGGGGCCAGAGGATCTCGTCACGGTATTTCTGTGCTTTCAAATTTCCATCGACAAAATGCAGTTGTGTTTGTTGTACGTAGCTTATGTCTGCTCATAACATAACCCCACCGCCACCATGGCACTCTGTTCACAACGTTGACATCAGCAAACTGCTCGGCCACACAATGCAGTAAGGCTTTCTACCATTTTCCCAGTACACAGGAACGAATTGCAAAAATCGCTGAAGTTGGAGACTTTTATCTCCCTCACCAATTTTAAACATCTGCTATTTGAGCAGCTAACCGATCGCTGCAGCTGTACATATTCCATCGGTAAATAGCCCACCCAATTTACCTACCTCATCCCCATACTGTTTTTATTTATTTGACCTTTCTGCTCTTTTGCACACCAGTATCTCTACCTGCACATGACCATCTGATCATTTATCACTCCAGTGTTAATCTGCTAAATTGTAATTATTCGCCTACCTCCTCATGCCTTTTGCACACAATGTATATAGACTCTTTTTTTTCTTTTTTTTCTACTGTGTTATTGACTTGTTTATTGTTTACTCCATGTGTAACTCTGTGTTGTTGTCTGTTTACACTGCTATGCTTTATCTTGGCCAGGTCACAGTTGTAAATGAGAACTTGTTCTCAACTAGCCTACCTGGTTAAATAAAGGTGAAATAAAAATAAAATAAACACTTGAATCCAGAATTCATCTGTGAAGAGTGCACTTCTTCAGCATGCCAGTGGCCATCGAACACGACCATTTGCCCACTGAAGTCGGTTACTATGCCGAACTGCAGTCAGGCCAAGAACCTGGTAAGCAAGACAAGTACACAGATGAGCTTCCCTGAGACGGTTCCTGACAGTTTGTTCAGAAATTATTAGGTTGTGCAAACCCACAGTTTCATCAGCTGTCCGTGTGGCTGGTCTCAGACGATCCCGTAAGTGAAGAAGTTGGATGTGGAGGTCCTGGGCTGGCATGGTTACACGTAGTTCTGCGGTTTTGAGGCCGGTTGGATGTATGGCCAAATTCCCTAAAACAACGTTGGAGGCGGCTTATGGTAAAGAAATAAACATTCAATTCTCTGGCAACAGCTCTGGTGGATGCCAATTAAAACTTTAGACATCTGTAGGCATTGTGTTGTGTGACAAACTGCACGTTTTAGAGAGGCCTTTTATTGTTCCCACAAGGTGCACCTGTGTAATGATCATGCTGTTTAATCATCTTCTT
Source organism: Oncorhynchus nerka (assembly GCF_034236695.1). Classification (NCBI taxonomy): domain Eukaryota; kingdom Metazoa; phylum Chordata; class Actinopteri; order Salmoniformes; family Salmonidae; genus Oncorhynchus; species Oncorhynchus nerka. Next base: position 68,129,831 of record NC_088405.1, on the reverse strand, counting down.
GATATGCCACACCTGTCAGGTGGATGGATTATCTTGGCAAAGGAGAAATGCTCACTAACAGGGATGTAAAAAAAAATGCTTTTTGTGCGTATGGAACATTTCTGGATTATTTTATTTAATCTCATGAAACATAGGACCAACACCAGCTTGGTGTTATGAGTAAATGCATAATTTTCTCCTTGTTTCTAACTCCCCCCCCTCAGATTGTGTTTACTAAATCATCTGTCAGAACTGTTGAGTTTGTGACAGCACCATTTATGTATGGATCAGTCATTTGTCTCTCTGCTCTATGAGCACTAAAGATCATTGTATGAAACGATGTGTGAAGTCCCCATGCTTGGTGGAAGCATAATGCATTATTTCACCCCCCTACAATGTTAACAAGTACAGAAGCAGTGTCTGGGAACGTTAGGGGATTATAACACAGGTAAAGTGTTCTCTGAGGTTTGATATGAGATTTTAACTTTGGTATATGTGTGTACAATGTATATTGTTATGTATTAGTCAGCAAATGGATTGGTATCTCTTTCCCCCGCAGTGTAAGATTTGTTCACTGTAAGCAGACAGGATGAGTACTAACTACACACAGGGCTCCCATCTCGTCTCCCTCTCTGTGCTCTGACACACCTGCCAGGCTGCTGGTTCACTGGGGAAGGAAGGCGGGTGCCTGGCGAGATCCTCTCTGTGATGCTCCCAGCCTGTTCCGATGCTCTGCACGCATCAACAGGGAGCACTAAGTGATCTCCTGGAAGAGGAGTTAAACTCTGAGCTCTTTAATGTGTTTCCTAGGGAGGCAGACAGGGAGGCATGAAGGCTTCTCTTATTCTCCCCCAAGTTGCGAGTACGTATGATGCCTGAGAAATGAATAAATTAATGTTCTACTGGAGCTGTATCTCTGAGCTGGTGATGCTTGGGGACATAACCTGCAAAAGCGGCACTGCATAATTTCTGGAAATAGTTCCCCAAGGTGTGAGCAATGTGAGCAATAGCAAACTAATAATCTTAGTGTGTTTAAGCAGGACTGAATGGTTACAATCAGTCAGGTCCTGCAGCCGTTCAGTAGCAATTTATTTTCATCTTCTCCACTCTGGGTTATTTCCCTCTCCTGCTCTAGGTAATGTATTAGTCTGTAATGGAACCCAAAATACAGCAGCATCTGCACAGTAATGTAGTTACAGCAGGCAACATCTGAATGAAATGTTGGCCAAACTTAGCTAAACTAAACTATCTAACAGAGGTTTGTAACCACACGATTGTAGAGGATCAATTAAGAGGACATAGCCTCCCGAATGGCTCAGCGGTCTAAGGCACTACAGTGCTTAAGGCGTCACTACAGACCAAGGTTCGATCCCGGGCTGTGTTGCATTCGGCCACAACGGGGAGAACCATGTCGGCATGTCCTTGTCGTGCTCTAGCAACTCCTGTGGCGGGCCGTGTGCATGCACGCTGACACGGTCGCCAGTTTTACAGTTTTTCCTCAAGCGAGCAGTGTGTCAAGAAGCAGTGTGGCTTGGCATGGTCGTGTTTCGGAAGGACGCATGGCTCTCGAACTTCACTTCTCCCGAGTCCGTACGGGAGTTGCAGCGATGGGACAAGACTGTAACTACCAATATCACGAAATTGGGGTAAAAAACAAGAGGACATTTGAAAAGCTAATTGCCCTAGCATGTACAAGAGAGTTCAGTAAACTCACAAAAGTTGGTGTTAGATCTGTACCTCATGCGGATAGTTGGCTTTTGACAATTAGTCTTATTACAATCATGATGACCCAGGAGCGACAGAACACTGAGGCTGTTGGAAGCATGTGCTCCAGATCGTTTAGCTAGCATCAGTGCCATCCAGATGTGTTGTATGCTGATGTGAAGCTCTACAAGGCCAGGCATTACATCAGGAGACTGATAACTTACCATTTGGCTGAGGTGTTTAGCTTTTACTGCAGGTCTCTCCATGTGTCATTCCATAATCTTTAACAACTCAGTAAGGATCTATATATGCCCCTCCTCCCCAAAAAAAAGAAAAAGAGGTTTATCAAGGGTCACTGAAAACCATTACCAAAATTTGATACATTTTTAGGTTCATTACCTTTTCGAATTGCATAGCCTTGTGTAACACTTCACTCTAAAAAACCATACAGTTAGCTATGCAACATAGGCATTTTACACTGCTCTTTGAGCCCATTTAATCTATACAGAATATGAATTTTAACCCAGCAATTAGTCTCTTTATTTGTATAAATGTCATTATTACTCCAGTGATTATAGATCCTCCGAAGAATTGCTAAACCCCGGGATGCATCATACCACAGTTAATAAAAGAAACAAACTGTTTATATTATTTTCTACTAGACACCAAAAAAAAAAAAAATCAGCATTTGAAGATATGGAAATGTATCATGAAGGTCTTGGACAAATCAGAACATAGAAACTGTAGCTGAATAAGAGAATAGTATGTTCATGGCCATCCCATGCGAGGGGCTGTATGTTATCGTACAGTACATGGAGAAAATTTGACCTCTCTAAAAATGAAAAAGGATGACCCTCCCTGAACGCTTGAAAAGACAACAACAAGTAACCCTCCCTCTACCCAAAAGTGGATAGCAGAGAACATGTTACCCTCACTCCTAGGACAGACTAGAGCATTAGATACATTGTGTGTTCTTTGTCTCTAAAGCATTATTTGGCAACATAGCAATTTTGCCAGAATGTCTGGGTTCTCAGACCGCTGCTGACAAGGTCACTCTCATTATCCGTTACAGCCTACTACAGACTCTCAATAGCAATAGAGCACTTGATGCCAACATGATGCCCATGAAAATTCTTATTTAAAACAGGGTTTGTAAAACTCTGTATATCTATGGCACTGGGACAGACAACCAGCAATTCTTCAGCATGTAAACATTTTACCCCTACCCCTGCAGATATAGGATGAATTACCAAAGATTCTCATATAGTCCATTACATTATACTATGTAACAGGGTTGACACTGCTAGCTGGTTTTACACACTGAAGAATGGGAGTGTGTTTCCATTGATCTAGGCCTATGTATAGCCTTTGTCCTAACTGTATTTGTGCATATAGCCTGTCTGAAAATGTTCCCTTGACTTGAAAAGTTTTGCATGACATCGAGTAGCGGCAGCCTACGATTCGCCAGCCAAGACAAAAAAATAGCCATGTTGATTTCCAGTCAATATAAATAGCCTATCATATATAAGAAGTACATTTTCTTAGAAATATATATTTGCCCTGTGCTTCTCCGAGCATGCACTCCCAGACAAAAATGTAAAAATCATGGCCCTCCAAATTCCTCCATGTACCCCGTTCTGTAAATTCCGAAATGTCCCATAGTAGCGATCTCATGCACAGTCATAAAACATAACCCAGAGGGTTAATTGCATTCCCTTGAAAAATATATCTTGTAGCGAATGTTCTTTAGTGTCTATATAATTTTATAACCTTTAACAAATGTATTTTTATGAAAGATTTTTCACCAGCAAGGCTGAAGCAATAACTTGAACAAAAAAGACAAATGTTAGCTAGATTGTTTTTATTGTGTCAGTGATGAGTTTGGTCCTAAAGAAGCAGAGGCCCCTGATCTGTAATGATAGTGGCAGTGGCATGGCATTTGGAAGGCTTCAGCTTCCTGAGAGAGGTGGGAGGGAGATGTGGGAGGGAGGTAGGGGCGAGGATCAGGTACAGCATCAGCAGGCACACACTGCAAACCCCAAGGCCTTTTGAACTCAGTTGTACTGTCAAAGTCAATGAAAAGTCATTATTATGTCAATTGTTTGTGGTACTGCTGACTCAAAACTAAATGATAAGTCACATCAACTACATTTTTAAAGATATAATAACAAATCCCTGCATGCTCTACTGCAGGTACATTTTTGGGATTGTTTTTCATATCTGTGTTTTTGTATGTACATTGAGTGATTGGTTGATTAAATGTAATTCTACACAAAGTTAAATAATTGTTTTCTAAACTAATCCAATCATTGCATTTTTGCACCCGTTACTGAATTGCTTGTTCCAGTTTAAATGGCTTAGGTAGTTTCCTCCCACTGTTCCTAACCCTGGCAGTCAATATTAATACAGGTTAAGGGTGAATACAAATGTCAACTGTTGGGTAGCTATCAGACCTCAGGATAAGACCCACATGCAGACAGTTTGAAGTAACAAAAGTTTATTACAAAAACAGTAGGCAGGCAAACAATAGGTCAAGGGCAGGCAGTGGTCAGTAATCCAGAGCAGAGTCCACAAGGTACAGAACGGCAGGCAGGGTCAGGGCAGACAGAGGGCTGTGAGATAGAGGTTTAATCCTTGATACATGAAACGTGGGATGTATACGGAGGGTGCAGGGCAACAGAAGACGAACAGCAGAGGGGCTAAGGATCTTGGAAATTGGAAAAGTGACGATAAACGGGGGGGAAAGTTTGCGGGACTATACCCAGAGGGGCAGATCCTGAGTAGACAGCCATATTCTCTGCCCAAGACGATAGCGGGGAGCGGGGGTCCGGTGGCGGTTCACCTGTCAACGATACCTGGAGGTGGTTTTGAGAAGAGTGGACCGAGCTCTCTTCCAGGTACGCCGACAGCGGTGGAAGAACATCTTGGTAGATGGTATGTTGACCTCTTCCTCTTGCTCCGGGAAGAGCGGGGACTGATAACCCATGGAGCACTCAAAGGGCGAGAGCCCAGTGGCCATGCAGGGAAGGGTGTTCCGGGCGTACTCCACCCACACGAGTTGCTGGCTCCTGGTGGTGGGGTTGGCCATCTCCAGGTCCTGATTGACATTCTCCGACTGGCCGTTGGATTGGGGATGAAACCCGGAGGACAGGCTGGCCGACGCCCCAATGAGTGTGCAGAATGCCTTCCAGAACCGGGACGAGAACTGAGGACCACGGTTTTAAACCATGTCCACCGGATCCGGAAGACGTGCTGCACCATGAGCTGGGGAGTCTCCTTGGCTGAAGGTTGCTTAGGGAAGGGAATGAAATGGGTGGCTTTGGAAAACCTGTCCACCACCATGAGGATAGTGGTGTTGCCATCAGACGGAGGGAGACCAGTGACGAAGTCCAGTGATATATGTGGCCAGGGACGGTGAGGAACAGGAAGAGGTTGAAGGAGGCCAGCTGTAGCTTGCCGAAGAGTCTTGTTCTGAGCACAGACAATGCAGGCGGTGACGAAGGCAGAGACGTCCGGAACCATGGTGGGCCACCAAAAGCGTTGTCGCACAAAGGCCAGGGTCTGACGGGAGCCAGGGTGGCAGGCAAGCCTGGAGGAATGAGCCCCTTCCAGGACTGGGGAGCGGGCAGCGTCTGGGACAAACATCCGGTTAGCTTCCCTGAGGAGACTTCATGAGCATAAATTGTATAGACTCACTAGGAAACACGCAGGTGGAGAGATATAGACTGGTTGCCCCACAGTAGTATTGTGGGTAACCCTGCCTATAGAGCGCCCATCCAGTGCTCTAACATCCAGAGGACTGAAAAGGGGCTGAGTGGGGATTCCCAGCTCAGACACCAAGATGGCGTCCATGAAACTCTCGTTTGCCCCAGAGTCAATGAGAACCCGGAGAGATTTAGACCGGTCACCCCACAGCAGGATGGCATGGAGAGGGGTGCGAGTAAGGGGAGAAAAAATCAGTATGACCCACAAGAGTACTCGTACCAACTGATGAGCCTGATCGCTTTAAAGGACAGGTAGATACATAATGACCGGCAGTTCCACAATACAGATAACTCTGGGTGTTAAGTCTGCGTAAGCGTTTGGCTGGAGACAGCCTAGCTCTGCCGAGTTGCTTCGGCTCCGAAGAAGGAGAGTCGGCAGACCTCGGAGACTCTCGGGGAAGCTCAGGTAAGCTTGGATCCTCTCAAGAAAGTAGATGCCGGGGACTTCCGGAGTTCCTCTGATGCAAGGTGGATCCTTGGGCAAGCGAATGGGACCGGAATCAGACCTCCTCTCCCTCCTACATTCCCATAGCCACCTATCGATCCGGATGGTCAAGGTGATGAGCGAATCGAGATCCGTAGGCAGCTCCCGGGCTGTGAGCTCGTCCTTAACCTCCTCCGATAATCCATGAAGGAATGTGTCGAACAGGGATTCCGGGTTCCAGGCACTCTCGGCAGCCAACATGCGAAAATCAACCATATAGTCCGCCACACTGCGGGAGTCTTGGCGAAGCTGGAGTAACTTCCGGGCAGCCTCTTTCCTGGACAACAGAGAATCAAAAACCTTTTTCACCTCAGCCACAAACTCCTCCAGGCTGAAATGCACGGCAGATTGTTGTTCCCATAGTGCAGTAGCCCAGGCGAGAGCCCTCCCGGACATTAGCATTAGGAGATACTCTATCTTCAAACGGTCCGAGGGGAAGGACGAGGGAGAGACACACTGCTGACAGCGGTGTTACTGGGGGGCCGGGAGGCTACTGTTGTGGCCACGGACGGAATTGCTCCAGCAATGTATTCAAGGCACAGTCATGGCATTCCGCCAAGGTCTGGAATCCGTCCATAAGACCTTGGAGTAACTCCTCGTGTCTCCTTGGGAGGAGATGGCGTTGCGGAGCTGGTTCAAGTCTGCTGGGTAAGTCATGGCCAGTTCGTACTGTCAGACCTCAGGATAAGACATAGGTGCAGACAGTTCGAAGTAACAAAAGTTTATTACAAAAACAGGGGGCAGGCAAACGATAGGTCAAGGGCAGGCAGAGGTCAGTAATCTAGAGCAGAGTCCGAAAGGTACAGAACGGCAGGCAGGGTCAGAGTCAGGGCAGGCAGAATGGTCAAAACTGGGAAAACTGGAAGACAGGGACTGGAGAGAAAAACAGGAGTACGGTAAAAACGCTGGTAAGCTTGACGATACAAGACGAACTGGCAACAGACAAACAAAAAACACTGGTAGAAATTTACAGGAGATAATGGGGAAAATGGGCGACACCTGGAGGGGGTGGAGACACGCACAAGACCGGTGAAACAGATCAGGGTGTGACAGGTACCCTAATGCTGGCTAGATTCCAATTGTAATTACACATTACTTTGCAAGCCAGAATATAGTGATTTACAGTTAGGGTTGCAAAATCCTGGTAAATTTCCCAGGTATTCCAGAAATCCTGGTTGGAAGATTACTGGAAGAAAGTTTGCGAACGTTTGTGGACTTTTGCAACCTTATTTGCAGGCCGGATGTGGCCTGTAAAACTATGATTTTCAGGCCACTGTATAAGGCCTTATGAAATATGTAATGGTTCAATTATAATGATAACATTTGCCTAGAAATTCACTTGGTGAAGGACACATGACTGAAAATGAACGAATTCAACAACCATGTGTAGCCAGGTGGTAAAAGCACATAGCTGTATTCATTTATAGCCACTAGATGGCACTGCCCCTTTAACTTCTTATTTTATAGCGGACGCTTGCGTCCCACTTAGCCAAAAGCCAGGGAAAATGCAGCGCGGCAAATTCAAATCAAATAAAAACTTTCATTAAATCACACATGTAAGATACTAAATTAAAGCTACACTCATTGTGAATCCAGCCAACATGTCAGATTTTTAAAAGGCTTTTCGGCGAAAGCATAAGAAGCTATTATCTGATGATAGCACAACAGTAAACAAAGAGGGTAGCATATTTCAACCCTGCAGGCGCTACACAAAACGCAGAAATAAAATATAAAACATTCCTTACCTTTGACAAGCTTCTTTTGTTGGCACTCCAATATGTCCCATAAACATCACAATTCTTTTGTTTGATTATTTCCGTCCATATATATCCAAAATGTCCATTTATTTGGCACGGTTTGATCCAGAAAAAAACTGCTTCCAAAGTGCGCAACGTCACTACAAAATATTTCAAAAGTTGCCTGTAAACTTTGCCAAAACATTTCAAACTACTTTTGTAATACAACTTTAGGTATTTTTAAACGTTAATAATCGGCCTATCTGTGTTCAATACAGGAAGACAACAAACCAAGCTACTTTTCAAGTCTTGAGCAACTCTCAACAGTGTTACACAGTTCCTAGATGGCCTTACTTCTTCATTGCACAAAGGAATAACCTCAACCAAATTCCAAGGACTGGTGACATCCAGTGGAAGCGGCAGGAACTGAAAACAAGTTATTAAGAAATATCGTTTCCCAATGAGAACCCACTGAACAGACAGAGACCCCCCAAAAAATTCTGAACGGTCAGTCCTCAGGGTTTTGCCTGCTATATAAGTTCTGTTATACTCACAGACATGATTCAAACAGTTTTAGAAACCTCAGAGTGTTTTCCATCCAAATATACCAACAATATGCATATCTTATATTCTTGGCATGAGTAGCAGGAAGTTGAAAATGGGCACGATATTTATCCAAAAGTTAAAATGCTGCCCCCTATACCTTCAGAAGTTAAGAGATTCATAAATAATGTGTGCAAGCGGTTATGGGATTGCGCATGCACAGTGTGTAAGTGAGTTTCACTGGAGAGCTGTTGAAATCTATTGTGGATCCGACGTTACTTTAGATGGGTAAATAATACTTTTTATCGTACTCTTGTAACTGAATATTTAATATTTTGCATCATCTGCAGTTTATAGGAGTTTGTCTTGTAATATTTATGCCAGATGGTCATGTTAGCCTGTTGATACTTTCAGATTGACATGAGGATGTTAGCTTTTTGCTAGCTGATTACCAGTGCTCCCAGAACCACGTTGTGGAGTTGATAATAACATTATTTGAAGCGTGAGTAATTATCAGAATTACATTCTATTTCATATAAAGTTTTAGGCTGTTGTATTTTATTTCATTCTTGAATTGTAATGTACAGTTGAAGTCGGAAGTTTACATACACTTAGGTTGGAGTCATTAAAACTCGTTTTTCAACCACTCCACAAATTTCTTGTAAACAAACTATTATTTTGGCAAGTCGGTTAGGACATCTACTTTGACACAAGTAACAATTGTTTACAGACAGATGATTTCACTTATAATTCACTGTATCACAATTCCAGTGGGTCAGAAGTTTACATACACTAAGTTGACTGTGCCTTTAAACAGCTTGGAAAATTCCAGAAAATGATGGCATGGCTTTAGAAGCTTCTGACATCATGGAAAAATCTAAAGAAATAAGCCAAGACCTCAGAAAAAAATTGTAGACCACCACAAGTCTGGTTCATCCTTGGGAGAAATTTCCAAACGCCTGAAGGTACCACATTCATCTGTACAAACAATAGTATGCAAGTATAAACACCATGGGATCACGCAGCTGTCATACCGCTCAGGGAGGAGACGCATTCTGTCTCCTAGAGATGAATGTACTTTGGTGCGAAAAGTGCAAATCAATCCCAGATAAACAGCAAAGGACCTTGTGAAGATGCTGGAGGAAACAGGTACAAAAGTATCTATATCCACAGTAAAACAAGTCCTATACAGACATAACCTGAAAGGCCGCTCAGCAAGGAAGAAGCCCCTGCTCCAAAACCGCCACAAAAAAAACAGACTACGGTTTGCACCTGCAAATGGGGACAAAGATTGTACTTTTTGGAGAAATGTCCTCTGGTCTGATGAAACAAAAATAGAACTGTTTGGCCATAATGACCATTGTTATGTTTGGAGGAAAAAGCAACAAAAAGAACAACCATCTCAACCGTGAAGCACGGGGGTGGCAGCATCATGTTGTGGGGGTGCTTTGCTGTAGGAGGGGCTGGTGCACTTCACAAAATAGATGGTATCATGAGGTAGGAAAATGATGTGGATATATTGAGCAACACCTCAAGACATCAGTCAGGAAGTTAAAGCTTGGTTGCAAATGGGTCTTCCAAATGGACAGTGACCCCAAGCATATTTCCAAAGTTGTGGCAAAATGGCTTAAGGTCAACAAAGTCAAGGTATTGTCAAGGTAGTGGCCATCACAAAGATCTGACCTCAATCCCATAGAAAATGTACTTGATTGTGATTTAGACTGACCTTTACTTTATGGTGCTTATGCCTTAGAAAGATTTCCCATCCACATTATCATATTTCAGATTTGAACTTTGACAAAATAAAGACTTACAATTTAGCTGGTGTCCTGTACTGGGGTTAAATTCGCTAGGCTATAATTATCTCTGTCACTAACCTATACAGTCATGGGTGGTAACTCTACAATTCAATCGAAATGGCAAGGCACACTGGGAAATTATTGGAGGGGGCGTGGCTTAATGGGGGGGCGTTAAATTTAAGTATACCTTACAAATAACAAACTGCATTTGTATTCCTCATATGAAGCTAGTACTCTCTTCAGCTATTTAAGTTTCTTAACTATTTTTTTCTAGGTAATTGGTTTCCTCGAAATGTTTGAGTAGCCAGAACCTATCCGGTTTTACAGTGCAGGCATTACAATTTCTGTCTTGGCTCGGATGAGGAAAATGTATGCAAAGCTATTCATGTGCTGCTGCAGAAAGCGCTGCTGCTGAGATGCGCAGAGAGAGCGATAAAGAGGCACAGGCAGGCACTCACAGATGCACCAGTCTGGAAAAAGCAGATCAAGGTGCTTACACGCAAGTAAATTGATCACACTTGAAAGTGCATGGGATGATTTCTGTAGATAAGGCGCTCGCGTGTTATTAGCAGCTGACATGCTGTCAGGGGAAATCCGCACGCACACCATTTACTTGTCGTTAAAATGTCAACCAGCGCGCCCCGAGCATTACCATGAATCTGTACATTAAAGGGAAATATAATGTATGATGAACTATATGTGTAATAGCTTATTATATGCAGGGAACATATTTCACATGGATTAGTAGTATCTTATTTGTTTAGGTTTCAATGTCTGGGAGATATAAACCTGCATTAATACACATACTCCATCCCTGTCTATCCAGAGGCTGTATACTTCTGTCAGTCTGTACTAGCAGTTGCTTCAGTAACACTGCTCCCCTGCTGTGAGCCTGGGAGCCTTGCTGTACTGTACATAATGACTTGTGTGACGGCCTCTGATTCCCCCATTCCAGGCATTGTATTTATTTCCATATCTCTCATCCTCTCTCTCCCTCTCCAATGGGGCCTAATTTGTTGTAGAGAATGTTGTTGAAAGTGACATTCTCCCCTGCCTCAGTGCTCCACAAGACAGCAGATGGGGGGCTCGAGATGCACAATGTGGTAAGGTATTGTGTGTGTGTGTGTGTGTGTGTGTGTGTGTGTGTGTGTGTGTGCGTTGCTGCATGTGTGTTGGAGAGAGAAAGACAGAAAGGGAGTAACTGTTGTTTGATCATTTCTATTTTCACACATTCTTTATAATGTGAGATCTCTTTGAGGTTTGTTATAACTCATCCATTCTCCACCAGTTCTATAGCAATGCAAGTGAGATGCAATGCCATATCCCTATCCCTGTCAACAGCAGAGCAGCAATATAGCTCTGAACTGATCAAGGTTAGGGTCAGAAATATGAATATGAATGAGACCAGGGCAACAGGCATGCAGCGTGCTTTCACTCACATCCCAGGAGAAACTTGGCATGAGTCAGTGAACATACAGTCAGCAAAAAAAAAACGATATGTTCTTTGACATATGGTCACTTGGTGTAGAGACAGAATGATATAGAATGGTAAGACATTTTGATATCACACACTCAAACACACAGACACACGTCAGAGCTTTTACACAGCATGCCTTGTAAAGCTGTCCTTGTGAACATGTTCAAAACATCAGGATCTGACTGCCAAAATGACGTGCTGATACACTCCAGTGGATTGTCAAATAAAAGGTTCCCTTCGACTTTAATACGAAGCATTGGTCTTCTGTTTGAGAGGTCTAAAGGTGCTATTCACTGTGTCTTTCTGGGGGGTGCAACATGTGCCAACAATATGTTTGAGCTTAGCTACAGTATACTCACAAAAGCTCTCATTCTCCCACCATCCTCTGCGCTCTCTCTCTCTCTGACATAACTCATTAGTGTGCTACTGCAGCTTGGTTAACACACACACACACAAACACTGTGGATGTGGGGCTCTCACGCATGGGGGTGGGGAAGAGTTCACAGGAGACAGCGGGCTGTTGCTTACAGTTTTTCTCAATTGCTAAAACACAATTTCTGAAACCTTGCTCCATTTCCTGAAAACATTAAACACAAAATCTCATCTTGAAGCAGTATTTACATAACCTCTGACTCCTCTCGCAAAATGAAACATTCGCCTCAAAACAGTTTTACCTGTGTTCAAAATCAAACACTGCTCTCAAATCATAAACAAAGTGATCAAAATGATATACACTCTCAAGCAGTCATTAAACAATACACCGAAAAATGTTCAAAACATACAATTCTCAGGGAGAAGTACATTTTGAATCTAAAAAAATATTCATATTTTTCCGTCATTGTCTTTTGATGAACGAAAACATGTTCTATCATAGTAGCTCAAAATTGATCAGAAATTACTACTTTGCTTTGCTCTTTGCAATTTTGTTTTCTGTTCTTCCTCCTCCTTGTACCCCTATTTTTACAGTACTGTACGCTGCATCTCACAAACTTGTCCTTTGTCTCTGTGATACTGTAATTCTTGTTCTTTGTTGATAGGAACCTGCAACCAGTCAAAATCTATTGAGCAGTCAGTGCTGTTAATTTATGGAAAGCACAATGTTCAGGTCCATACAATTTGTCCATTGTACAGTATACAGCCCACAATGCACTGTACTACAGTATACAATACTAACAGGGACAAAAATCAAAGGAGTAAACGTGATCAATGTGCTTCTTCTTGTCTTTGGGCTGGGTCAGGCCAGAGCACTTCGTCGACATCACAAGCAATATTGTCCCTCCTGAGGCAACGGGGGAAGAAGCCTCTTGTGTGCCGTATCCAGCCCTGACATGATTCCTCACCTATATCACCACAAGCTAAATCCATGGCTTGCAGCAGATTTACTCTGGTGTAGGGTTGTCTATCATACACTTTCCATCTCCAAGAGGAGAAAAACTCCTCAATCGGATTCAGGAAAGGCGAGTATGGAGGGAGGTACAAGTTCATAAACTGCCCATTGATGTTAAACCATTCCCTTACCTGAGCAGCTCGGTGGAAACTGACATTGTCCCACACTATCACATAGGTGGGAATGGGATTCTCATTTAGCTCTTGATCCTGCTGCTCTTGAGCCTGCTGCTCAAATAAAATACCTCTTAGATTGGCATTAAATCTTAGAAGTTGCTGGGTGTTATATGGCCCGAGTGTAACATGGTGATGTAGAACACCATGGTTGCTGATAGCAGCACAGATTGTGACATTGCCACCTTGTTGACCAGGGACTTCAACAATGGCCCGCTGTCCAATCATGTTTCGGCCTCTCCTTCTCCTCTTTGTTAGATTTAAGCCTGCTTCATCGACAAAGATGAACTCATGGGGTCTGTCCAAGGATTCCATGTCAAATATTGTCTGTGTAGAAATACAATATACTGTATGTAGGATTTTGTTAGTCGTACAGAGACAGTGCTATACTGTAGAGTACAATTAGGCTTCTGATTCACATACATTGTATGTACTGAAGAGTAATGTCATTCACATAGTATGTGTTAGTACTGTAGACAATCTGGATTACAGTAAATGTTTCTGAATGTACACTTACTTGCACATACTGAGCTCGCAGTTCTTTCACCCTTGGTGAGTTGCGCTCAAAAGGTACTCTGTATACTTGTTTCATTCGCATCCTGTTTCGATGGAGGACACGGTCAATTGTGGAAATGCTCACACTGTCATTCCCTGGAAGTGTGTGTTGTCTTGTATCACTCGTTCCTGGATTTCTCTGAGTCGTATTGCATTATCTTGAAGGACCATGCCATCTATAACGGCCTCTTGCTTCCGAGTGAATATAGCTGTCCTTCCACCTGCATGTGGCAGCCTTGCAATTCTACAAAAGTAGTTGTGCAGTTACAAAACATATTCATGCAGTACAATACATACAGTGATTAACTTTACAAATGTCTATTGAAACAGCTGCATATAGTGTAGTACAGTACATTTGCAATTACAAAAATACAGTAGTATACTGTAGCTGTTCTCTTCTCTGAATGTCCTTACTATGGTGGATACAGAAAATCGGCTCAAATTGGGTTGCACTCTAAGTCCTGCTTCCCTCATTGTCAGTCCATGGACATGAACATGGTCTATAACTGTTGCTCGAATTTCATCAGATACTGTATTTCCACTCTTTGTCTTCCTCTTCATCCTCCTCTTCCTCTTTCTTGCCCTCCTCTTCCTCCTCCTCGCCCACCTCGCATACGCACTCGTCCTCGTCCTCTCACATTGTTTCTTCTATCCATTCTCAGACTTTCTCCTTCCCACCTTCAACAACCTGTTTGCTCTCTGAACTGGCTTATAATGGTTGTGTCCCATCATTTGAAACAGGTTAAATTGATTTTGAGTGGTTGTGTTCAATCAATGACATGTGTTCTCTATTTGTATTTCATTGTTGCCACTTGTGTTTACCAGTATGGATGACATGTGCATTAGAGTGCAGAATGTGTTTTGAGAATGAGAATGTGTTTAGAGTTTTGCTGAAAAGTCTAAGTGAGATCTGCAAATTGTGTTTTACCATGTGAATTGGTTTAAGGTATTGACAACAGACTGCATAATTAGCTAAATGAGTCCAGGCAACTGAGAACTTTGTTCAGCCAATGGGTTTTAGTGTTTTAGCAATTGAGAAAAACTGTAACAGACAGGCTCTGAAACGCATGGCAAAGTAATTGCGGTGAAGGGATAATTTGACACCCACTTGGCTATGATAGCCTGCAATTCTCTGGCTCTTCCTGAGTGCAGGGTGTGGAAGCTGTGCTTTCGCTCTGCAGAGCTCCAGGGCAAAGCTCCAATGCAAGGTTACTGTCTAGTCTACCCACTTTTGTACTTATTGTCTTTTATCAAATCTATATCCAGTATAGAGTGATTATATTTCTGTATCAAAACAATTCATTGTGGGAAGACATAGCGAATGCCTTTGCCTCAGTTGTGGATATTGTTTTTAGAAAAAGGTTTCAGTCTCAATGAATTTCACTCAATTCATTGAGACTGACAGCGCAATTTGTCACTCACAGGTTTGTGACAATCCCATTTAAAAAGATACCAAAGCATCATCACTCATGGACAAAAAGCATGAGGAGCAGATACCACTGACACATAGTGATATGTTATACCGTTTTTTTTCTTACTGCACTGATTTATTTTGAGAAATGAATCTACACTGTCTTGGTTTTATCTGTCCCTCTCTTTTGATTTGAGCCTCTTCATATTTTCATAGACAGGCTTCAATAAAACATGTCTGACATCTTGTCCTCACGGAAATGACTAGCTGGAAATGGAATGGAAATCTGTCCTCCATCTATTTATTTAGGACTGTGTACATATATGTTAGTAGACCTAGGCCTTGTTGGACCATGATGGAGAAAATAACCTAGTAGGACACAGTGACTCACTCCAGATCTCATCTACAGTACATGCCTGGATTGGAATCTCATCTCTCAAATTCTGACAATGAGCTCAAACACTCAGTCTCAGAGACCATTCAGCTACAGATCTGTGATGTTTGTCTGACTGACCCATTTCTTTAATCTCAAATAGACTGTAAAAACACAGATGTATTGATTTCCTTAAATGATTGCATTGCCATGCCTAACCTTTCTAGTTGAGCTATGCTAAATCCTTTTTATCACACTAATCTTGACTAGTCTGCCTAATCTCAGTCCTGCCATTTTATTATACCTGATCTTTCCCCTTTGTTACTCATTCCCTCCTTCCTTCTCCTTCTGCCTCTGACCTTCTTTTCTTTTCTCTGTTTGTGCCAGATGCACCACAGAAAAAGGTATCCCCCTCTCCCCTCTCCTCCCTCCTGCTCCAGACTCAGTTAGTGGTTCCAGTTGCTGTGGCATGATGTATGACTTCATCATGGCCCTGGACTAGCCTCGTTGCCCCACCACCACATGCTGTTATCATTGGGTAGTAAATGTCATAACCCAGGTGGGCCTGGCCTGCATGTAGTACTTAGAGAGGCCTGGTGGATAGGGCCTAGATGAACACAACTTGTTGGTTTATAGGGCAGACAAGTGTTACAGGAAAATGTGTGTGCATCCAACGCTTCTTAACTAAACTCCATGTCTCCTACACTCCATATCTGATAAAAATCAGTGATGTTTTAAAGACCATTCATTTCATCTGCAGGCAGCGCTGCTTTTCTTATTATTATTTAAACTGCTGATAAAAGGGACTTTTCATGTCAGAACTCAAACAGAACAGTTCTAATACCTTAATAGAACAGTTCTAGAAGTGTAATATAGCAGTTCTAGAACAGTAATATAGCAGTAATAGAACAGTACTAGAGAAATAATAGAGCAGTAATAGAATAGCTCTATAACAGTAATAGAACAGTTCTAGAGCAGTAATATAACAGTCATAGAACAGTACTATAGCAGTAATGGAACAGTTTTAGAACCGTAATGGAGCAGTAATAGAACAGTTCTAGAACAGTAATATAGCAGTAATAAAACAGTAATAGAATAGTCATAAAACAGTAATAGAACTTATAATTTAAACACCCAGTAATAAATAATTTAAACACCCAGTAATAAAACAGTAATATAGCTGTTCTAGAGCAGTAATAGAACAGTAATTGAACAGTAATGAACAGTGCTAGAGCAATAATAGAGAAGTAATAGAACAGTTCTGGAACAGTAATATAGCAGTAATTGAACAGTAACAGAACAGTAATAGAACAGTAATTTAGCAGTAATAGAACAGTAATGGAACAGTAATATTGCAGTAATAGAACAGTAATAGAACAGTAATATAGCAGTAATAGAACAGTTCTAGAAAAGCAATATAGCAGTAATGGAACAGTTCTAGAACAGTAATGGAGCAGAAATAGAACAGTTCTAGAACAGTAATATAGCAGTAATGGAACAGTTCTAGAACACTAATATAGCAGTAATGGAACAGTAATAGAACAGTAATAAAACAGTAATATAGCAGTAATAGAACAGTAATGGAGCAGTTATATTGCAGTAATAGAACAGTAATATAGCAGTAATAGAACAGTAATGGAGCAGTAATAGAACCGTTTTAGAAAAGTAATATAGCAGTAATAGAACAGTTCTAGAAAAGCAATATAGCAGTAATGGAACAGTTCTAGAGCAGT
The DNA here is from genome assembly GCF_034236695.1 of Oncorhynchus nerka. Lineage (NCBI taxonomy): Eukaryota > Metazoa > Chordata > Actinopteri > Salmoniformes > Salmonidae > Oncorhynchus > Oncorhynchus nerka. The sequence continues at coordinate 68,112,713 of NC_088405.1, read as the reverse complement.
AATGGAATAGTAATAGAACAGTAATATAGCAGTAATGGAACAGTAATATAACAGAAATAAAACAGTAATATAGCAGTAATAGAACAGAAATGGAGCAGTAATAGAACACTTCTAGAACAGTAATGGAACAGTAATATAGCAGTAATGGAACAGTAATATAGCAGTAATAGAACAATTCTAGAACATAAATGGAGAAGTAACACAGCAGTAATAGAATAGTTCTCGAACAGTAATACAGCAGTAATAGAACAGTACTATAGCAGTAATATAGCAGTAATGGAGCAGTAATAGAACAGTTCTAGAACAGTAATAGAACAGTAATAAAACAGTAATATAGCAGTAATAGAATAGTCATAAAACAGTAATATAGCAGCAATAGAACAGTTCTAGAACAGTAATGGAGCAGTAATAGAACAGTAATAGCACAGTAATAAAACAGTAATGTAGCAGTAATAGAACAGTAATATAGCAGTAATAGAACAGTTTTAGAACAGTAATGGAGCAGTAATAGAACAGTAATATAGCAGTAATAGAACAGTTCTAGAACAGCAATGGAGCAGTAATAGACTAGTTCTAGAACAGTAATGGAACAGGTTTAGAACAGTAATGGAGCAGTAATAGAACAGTTCTAGAACAGTTCTAGAACAGTAATAGAACAGTAATATAGCAGTAATAGAACAGTTCTAGAACAGCAATGGAGCAGTAATAGAACAGTTCTAGAACAGTAATGGAACAGTAATAGAACAGTTTTAGAACAGTAATGGAGCAGTAATAGAATAGTTCTAGAACAGTAATAGAACAGTAATATAGCAGTAATAGAACACTAATAAAACAGTAATATAGCAGTAACAGAACAGTAATAGAACAGCCATGGAACAGTAATAGAACCGTAATAAAACAGTAATATAGCAGTAATAGAAAAGTTCTAGAACAATAATGGAACTGTAATATAGCAGTAAATGAACAGTAATATAGCAGTAATAGAACAGTAATTATAGAACAGTAATAGAATAGTCATAAAACAGTAATATAGCAGTAATAGAACAGATTTAGAAGAGTAATGGAGCAGTAATAGAATATAATAGAATAGTAATAAACCCAGTAATATAGCGGTAATAGAACAGTAATAGAATAGTCATAAAACAGTAATATAGCAGTAATAGAACAGCAATGGAGCAGTAATATAGCAGTGATAAACAGTTCTAGAACAGTAATGGAACAGTAATATAGCAGTAAATGAACAGTAATATAGCAGTAATAGAACAGTAATTATAGAACAGTAATAGAATAGTCATAAAACAGTAATATAGCAGTAATAGAACAGTTCTAGAACAGTAATGGAGCAGTAATAGATCAGTTCTAGAACAGTAATAGAACAGTTCTAGAACAGTAATTGAGCAGTAATAGAACAGCATTAAAACAGTTCTAGAACAGTAATAGAACAGTAATATAGCAGTAATAGAACAGTAATAGAATAGTCATAAAACAGTAATATAGCAGTAATAGAACAGTAATAGAATAGTAATAAAACAGTAATATAGCAGTAATAGAACAGTAATAGAATAGTAATAAAACAGTAATAGAACAGTAATGGAGCAGTAATAGATCAGTTCTAGAACAGTAATAGAACAGTAATAAAACAATGCTATAGCAGTACTAGAACAGTAACAGAATAGTCATAAAACATGTATATAGCAGTAATAGAACAGCTCTAGAACAGTAATGGAGCAGTAATATAGCAGTAATAGAACAGTAATAGAATAGTAATAAAACAGTAATATAGCAGTAATAGAACAGTAATAGAACAGCAATAAAACAGTAATAGATCAGTAATAGAACAGTTCTAGAACAGTACTAGAGCAGTTCTAGAACGGTTATAAAACAGTAGGCCAGCCATTCCAACATCTCAGAGAATGGTTGGATGACTCATTATGTGTGTGAGTAACGGGATGTTTTAAGTATTTAACCGCGGATGTCATTAATATGCTAAGCATCCTGGGCTGACTGGCTTTGTCTTCACTGCTCCTCAAATCCATTGTTCAAGACCAACCAGTTCAAGTGACTAGCCCTGAAAACCACTCCATGGATTATATATAGTGTCAGTACACATCAAATAAGGTATTTCAGGAAAGAGTTACTAGGTTGATCATGATTGTTTAACAGGTGCATGTATTGTACATTATCTTAGGGACAAGGTGGCAATGTTTCAACTTCTTTATCATGTCAAAATATTTCCCGGCATTATCTTTTAAATCACACTTAACACACAGCGACAAAACCTACCCATGTCATCCTCCTCAGGTTTGATCCCCCAGTGTGTGCAGGGATGTGCAGGGTTCTGGTCCTTCCCTCAGCCTCCGTCCTGCACCGTAGGGCATCTACCAGCCTGCCAGGAGCATGTCAACCTAGAGAGTTTCCAATCAATCTCAGATTGGCCTCTCGTCTATCCATCTGTCACCATCCCTCCATCAATTTGTCTTCCAGCCTGCCGCTCCGTTCGAGGCTGTCGTTCATTCGTTGTCTGCCAGGCGCACCTACCCAACAACAGACACTCGCAATGTACTGTAACTGTCAAGACGTAGTCAGTGGGCCACAATCGATGTCTTCCTTCCCAAGTTATTAATAATGCTATCAAAGAGATAAAGAGTGGTATCCCATTACGACTAAGCTCCTCTAAGACGCTTGCATGAAATAAGGCCCTTAGAGTGATCGTTAACTACAAGCTCTAGCTAAAATAAAGGCCACAAAAGACTCTTGTAGAAACCCAGATATCTATCGCCATGGCAACCCAGGATACTTTTTTTTTCTCAAGGAGCGGAAAACTGGTAAATGAGTCAAAATAGGAAAAAAACACCTTGTGCAGTCAAAAATTGTATTTGCCTATGTTTTATATATATTTCCACACTATGAGGTTGGAATAATACTGTGAAAATGATAATGCCCTTTTAGTGTACGAGCTGTTTGAAAAGACTGCCTGAAATGTCAGCCTGTTTTGGTGGGATGGAGCTTTGGCTTTTCCATGGTAACATCACCATGAGGTAAATTAGTTAATAGACCAATTAGAATGAGAGTTCCAAACCTCTCTGCTAGTTTTCAGTTTTCCTCTCTCCACCCTAATACTCTCAGACAGTCCACCAAAATCTTGCTTGAGAAATTGTTCTTTGCTAAGAAACTATTTTATAAATTTTTTGACCATTTTAATTGAAAACAATCACACTAAGATACTTAAATGTTACCCAAAAATGATTTTATATTGAGATAAAAACGGCTGCACTGAACCTTTAAATTAATACTTAATTAAACCCCTAACACTGAAATATAAACACCAAGGCAAAGGCAGACTTCATGTCAATGTTAATTGTTTAGAGATAATTTACCCATTTGGCGAGTAGTTTTAAATTGTCAATATGCCATTGGGGCTAAGGCAAAAAAAACCTGTGGGAAAGATCAATATGAATAGAATTGTGAGTTTCTTGTAGTGGTCATTGTCAGACGCCTATACACTGCTCATACTGTTTCACTGAGATTAAGTCTATTGCTTTGATAAAAGTGATTATTTTTCTTCATCTGAAAAGCCCACAAAAATGTTCAAAGACAACCACTTCACATTGTGTGAAGCTCAACATTTGGCAATAGAAAAACCTGGGCATGGGCCTTTAGCTGTCAGGCATTTTATCTTGTGTGAAGCATTTGTGCAGATGACGCCATCATTATGAGAGATTTTTCATTTGATTTGTGGATTCTACGCTTGGTTCAGCCCAGAGAGCTGCTCTGCGGCGCATTACCATGTCTACCTCGCCAGCAGAAACCTGTGGACCTCGTTGCCACTTCACTCACTATGCAACAGGACTTATTGTTCCAAAACCCAGGGTCAGAGAAATTTGCTCTGTAATGGGTCTAAATACAGACCATTACTATCACCCTAAAAACGGTTTCAAACCTTCTAAGGTCTATTATTAACTCTTGTTATTTTTAACAGGTGGAGAAGTCCTTTTTGTCTGCAGGAGTTGCTCAGGTATCATCCTGTCAGTTCATTACACTTCATTTGATTGAGGGCTTGGGGCATTATGGGAAAAGCCGGTTGATTTCCGCAAACTCCGAATGATCTGTATTTGTCACTACTTATTGAGCCCCTGCACTTGGCAATTCAACTGAGCACTTCTGTCTCTCTCATGTTTAAAGCTGTCACATAATTGAATCTAATAGTTTTTATTCTTCTTCAGTATGCTACACTACTTTAGTAAACGCGAGATTTGTATAACATGATGGTTCCAGTTATAATTCACAATGCCTCCTACTAATAACTCTGCCTGTTTGAACATAATGTGAATATTTATGTGTGTGTAATTATTTGTTAATAGTATACAGTACCAGTCAAAAGTTTGGACACACTTCTAGGGTTTTTCTTTCTACATTGTAGAATAATAGTGAAGACATCAAAACTATAAAATAACACATATGGAATCATCAAACACTAAAGAAGTGTTAAACAAATCAAAATCAATTTTATATTTGAGATTCTTTAAAGTAGCACCCCTTTGTCTTGATGACAGCTTTGCACACGCTTTGCAAGTACAGGGAGTGAACATTTAATGGAAACGGACATCAAACAAAACAAGAACAGCGTCTGGATGGGGGGAACAAAACGACATTACAACAATAATGCTGACACGGAGAACAAAACTGAGGAACAGACAGATATAGGGCAATCAACAACGTGAAGGAGCCCAGGTGAGTCTAATGAGCACTGGTGCGTGTAATGATGGTGATAGGTGTGCGTAATATATATTTTTTTACCTTTATTTAACTAGGCAAGTCAGTTAAGAACAGATTCTTATTTTCAATGACGGCCTAGGAACAGTGGGTTAACTGCCTGTTCAGGGGTGCTGCCTGTTCAGGGGCAGAACGACAGATTTGTACCTTGTCAGCTCAGGGGTTTGAACTTGCAACCTTCCGGATACTAGTCCAACGCTCTAACCACTAGGATACCCTGCCGCCCCGTAATGAAGGGAAACCATGTCACCCTCGAGCACCAGAGAGGGGGAGCGGGAACAGGTGTGACAGTTGGCTGCTTTTCCTTCACTCTGAGGTCCAACTCATCCCAAACCATCTCAATTGGGTTGAGGTGCGGTGATTGTGAAGGCCAGGTTATCTGATGCAGCACTCCATCACTGTCCTTGGTCAAATAGCCCTTACACAGCCTGGAAGTGTGTTGGGTCATTGTCCTGTTGAAAAACAAATGATAGTCCCACTATGTGCAAACCAGATGGGATGGCGTATCGCTGCAGAATGCTGTTGTAGCCATACTGGTTAAGTGTGCCTTGAATCTAAATAAATCACAAACAGTGTCACCAGCAAAACATCCCCACACCATCACACCTCCTCCTCCATGCTTCACGGTGGGAATCACATATGCTGAGATCATCCGTTCACCTACTCTGCATCTCACAAAGACACGGTGGTTGGAACCCAAAATCTAAAATTTGTACTCATCAGACCAGAGAACAGATTTCCACCGGTCTAATAACCTTTGCTCGGTTTCTTGGCCCAAGCAAGTTTCTTCTTATTATTGGTGTCCTTTAGAAGTGTTTTCTCTTTAGCAATTCGACCATGAAGGCCTGTAAGTAAGCATATCACTGCAAGATCTTTACCTGTTTATTCAGCGCATGTGACAAATAACATTTGATTTGACGCAGTCTCCTCTGAACAGTTGATGTTGAGATGTGTCTGTTACTTGAACTCTGTGAAGCATTTATTTGGGCTGCAATTTCTGAGGCTGGTAACTCGAATGAACTTATCCTCTGCATCAGAGGTAACTCTGGGACTTCCTTTCCTATGGCGGTCCTCATGAACGCCAGTTTCATCATAACGCTTGATATTTTTGCGACTGCACTTGAAGAAACCTTTATAAAATTCTTTATATTTTCCTGATTGACTGACCTTCATGTTAAAATGTAATAATGGACTGTCATTTTTCTTTGCTTATTTGAGCTGTTCTTGCCATAATATGGCCTTGGTATTCTACCAAATAGGGTTATCTTCTGTATACCACCCCTACCTTGTCACAGCACAACTGATTGGCTCAAAAGCATTAAGAAGGAAAGAAATTCCACAAATTTACTTTTAACAAGGCACACCTGCTAATTGAAATGTATTCCAAGTGACTACTTCATGAAGCTGGTTGAGAGAATGCCAAGAGTGTGCAAGCTGTCATCAATGCAAAGGATGGCTACTTTGAAGAATCTCAAATATTAAATATATTTTGATTTGTTTAACACTTTTTGGGGTTACTACATGATTCCATATGTGTTATTTTATAGTTTTGATGTCTTCACTATTATTCTACAAATTGGATTAGTACAGTAGTCTACATCTAAAATCAGAACAGATTACACAGTCTTGCACTTGCAAATGCCATGGACTCTACAATGATTTTCCGTTACATAAAATGAAGTATGCTCTATAAAGACCTAGTTGTCACCCATATGAATCAATATGATTGAACACACTGAAGCCTGTACCAGTGACATTAACAGGCATACTGAGAAAATCTCCTGCTTTTAATATATGGGGCCTGTCTAAATTCCCTTTCCTCATGTTACTTCCCCTGGTTCAAACAATCAATCACATTTGCATTTCAAATCCACCGGTCAGTATGAGAATAAATGGGAACAGAAGGAGGAGAACACAGATGGACAATATATAATCTACTGTAATAGTTGAATTGCCAAGCACTGTAACTCATAGTTAAGAATTGATTTGAGTTTGTTTTGAACCCTTTCTATGAACTGTATTCTTCATATGGTATGCTGATAGTGGACTTTCACTAGACAACTCCAGCTCTAAGAAATCATGTTTTTAAATGTGTGTGCCATTTTTCTTTCATTTCCATAGATAAATTGATACACTTATGCTGTGTGCTATTCAACTTCGTCTTAGTCCCGGCACAGAGGAGCGTTTTCCATATCTGTCATCTGTGCAAATAGACCAAGACAGCTTCCAAATATAGCCTGAGATAAAAATGTAACAAGGAGAAAAAAAACACACTGAAAAAAACACAAAAAAACTCTCCTCCTCTTGTGTTTACCTTCAACTGTGTTGATTGCATCGTGGATATTGAGGATGATGGTTGACCTAAAAACTCAGTCATTTTAAATTATGTTTTAATCTCTTTCTTCCTCCGAACATTCTGCATTATAGAATGAAGCACATGCAGACTATTACAATTGTTCTATTTATTCAATATATTACCATATTGTCCATAACTCAATAGTGAGCAAATGGCATGGGTTATTTCAACCCCCAAGTTCAATCAACTAAGATAAAAAACTGAATCACTGAAGCTGAAGTACTGAATATACTAAAACTATACTAAAACTGAGTCAATTCTATATTTAAGAATCCATAACACATGAACAGAAACCATTCAGAAGTGTGTACTGCATACATCCAGATGATACCAACAACAAAACAAAAAAAGTATTGAATTTTCTGTCACGTTCTGACCTTTATTTCCTGTGTTTTGTATTTAGTTAGTATGGTCAGGGCGTGAGTTGGGTGGGCAGTCTATGTTTGTTTTTCTAGGTTTTGGGTATTTCTATGTTTTCGGCCTAGTATGGTTCTCAATCAGAGGCAGGTGTCATTAGTTGTCTCTGATTGAGAATCATACTTAGGTAGCCTGGGTTTCACTGTGTGTTTGTGGGTGATTGTTCCTGTCTCTGTGTTTGCACCAGATGGGACTGTTTTAGGTTTTCTCACGATTGTTGTTTTTGTTAGTTATCTCATGTGTAGTTTCTTTATAAATTAAAGAACATGAATAACCACCATGCTGCTTTTTGGTCCGCTTCTCTTTCACCAGAAAACCCTTACATTTTCACTACAACTATGGGTGTTGGCTGAGTGGGTGTCGGCTGAGTGGCTCGATTGCATCAGGCCCTATTATCAAATCAAATCAAAACAAATCAAATTTATTTATATAGCCCTTCGTACATCAGCTGATATCTCAAAGTGCTGTACAGAAACCCAGCCTAAAACCCCAAACAGCAAGCAATGCAGGTGTAGAAGCACGGTGGCTAGGAAAAACTCCCTAGAAAGGCCAAAACCTAGGAAGAAACCTAGAGAGGAACCAGGCTATGTGGGGTGGCCAGTCCTCTTCTGGCTGTGCCGGGTGGAGATTATAACAGAACATGACCAAGATGTTCAAATGTTCATAAAAGACCAGCATGGTCGAATAATAATAAGGCAGAACAGTTGAAACTGGAGCAGCAGCATGGCCAGGTGGACTGAGGACAGCAAGGAGTCATCATGTCAGGTAGTCCTGGGGCATGGTCCTAGGGCTCAGGTAAGTTGAAACTGGAACAGCAGCATGGCCAGGTGGACCGGGGACAGCAAGGAGTCATGTCAGGTAGTCCTGGGGCATGGTCCTAGGGCTCAGGTCCTCCGAGAGAGAGAAAGAAAGAGAGAAGGAGAGAATTAGAGAACGCACACTTAGATTCACACAGGACACCGAATAGGACAGGAGAAGTACTCCAGATATAACAAACTGACCCCAGCCCCCCGACACATAAACTACTGCAGCATAAATACTGGAGGCTGAGACAGGAGGGGTCAGGAGACACTGTGGCCCCATCCGAGGACACCCCCGGACAGGGCCAAACAGGAAGGATATAACCCCACCCACTTTGCCAAAGCACAGCCCCCACACCACTAGAGGGATATCTTCAACCACCAACTTACCATCCTGAGACAAGGCTGAGTATAGCCTCAAAGATCTCCGCCACGGCACAACCCAAGGGGGGGGTGCCAACCCAGACAGGATGACCACAACAGTGAATCAACCCACTCAGGTGACGCACCCCCTCCAGGGACGGCATGAGAGAGCCCCAGTAAGCCAGTGACTCAGCCCCTGTAATAGGGTTAGAGGCAGAGAATCCCAGTGGAAAGAGGGGAACCGGCCAGGCAGAGACAGCAAGGGCGGTTTGTTGCTCCAGAGCCTTTCCGTTCACCTTCCCACTCCTGGGCCAGACTACACTCAATCATATGACCCACTGAAGAGATGAGTCTTCAGTAAAGACTTAAAGGTTGAGACCGAGTTTGCTTCTCTGACATGGGTAGGCAGACCGTTCCATAAAAATGGAGCTCTATAGGAGAAAGCCCTGCCTCCAGCTGTTTGCTTAGAAATTCTAGGGACAATTAGGAGGCCTGCGTCTTGTGACCATAGCGTACGTGTAGGTATGTATGGCAGGACCAAATCAGAGAGATAGGTAGGAGCAAGCCCATGTAATGCTTTGTAGGTTAGCAGTAAAACCTTGAAATCAGCCCTTGCTTTGACAGGAAGCCAGTGTAGAGAGGCTAGCACTGGAGTAATATGATCAAATTTTATGGTTCTGGTCAGGATTCTAGCAGCCGTATTTAGCACTAACTGAAGTTTATTTAGTGCTTTATCTGGGTAGCCGGAAAATAGAGCATTGCAGTAGTCTAACCTAGAAGTGACAAAAGCATGGATTAATTTTTCTGCATCATTTTTGGACAGAAGGTTTCTGATTTTTGCAATGTTACGTAGATGGAAAAAAGCTGTCCTCGAAATGGTCTTGATATGTTCTTCAAAAGAGAGATCAGGGTCCAGAGTAACGCCGAGGTCCTTCACAGTTTTATTTGAGACGACTGTACAACCATTAAGATTAATTGTCAGATTCAACAGAAGATCTCTTTGTTTCTTGGGACCTAGAACAAGCATCTCTGTTTTGTCCGAGTTTAATAGTAGAAAGTTTGCAGCCATCCACTTCCTTATGTCTGAAACACATGCTTCTAGCGAGGGCAATTTTGGGGCTTCACCATGTTTCATTGAAATGTACAGCTGTGTGTCATCCGCATAGCAGTGAAAGTTTACATTATGTTTTCGAATAACATCCCCAAGAGGTAAAATATATAGTGAAAACAATAGTGGTCCTAAAACGAAACCTTGAGGAACACCGAAATTTACAGTTGATTTGTCAGAGGACAAATTCACAGAGATAAACTGATATCTTTCCGACAGATAAGATCTAAACCAGGCCAGAACATGTCCGTGTAGACCAATTTGGGTTTCCAATCTCTCCAAAAGAATGTGGTGATCGATGGTATCAAAAGCAGCACTAAGGTCTAGGAGCACGAGGACAGATGCAGAGCCTCGGTCCGATGCCATTAAAATGTCATTTACCACCTTCACAAGTGCCGTCTCAGTGCTATGATGGGGTCTAAAACCAGACTGAAGCATTTCATATACATTGTTTGTCTTCAGGAAGGCAGTGAGTTGCTGCGCAACAGCCTTCTCTAAAAATTTTGAGAGGAATGGAAGATTCGATATAGGCCGATAGTTTTTTATATTTTCTGGGTCAAGGTTTGGCTTTTTCAAGAGAGGCTTTATTACTGCCACTTTTAGTGAGTTTGGTACACATCCAGTGGATAGAGAGCCGTTTATTATGTTCAACATAGGAGGGCCAAGCACAGGAAGCAGCTCTTTCAGTAGTTTAGTTGGAATTAGGGTCCAGTATGCAGCTTGAAGGTTTAGAGGCCATGATTATTTTCATCATTGTGTCAAGAGATATAGTACTAAAACACTTGAGCGTCTCTCTTGATCCTAGGTCCTGGCAGAGTTGTGCAGACTCAGGACAACTGAGGTTTGGAGGAATACGCAGGTTTAAAGAGGAGTCCGTAATTTGCTTTCTAATAATCATAATCTTTTCCTCAAAGAAGTTCATGAATTTATCACTGCTAAAGTGAAAGTCATCCTCTCTTGGGGAATGCTGCTTTTTAGTTAGCTTTGCGACAGTATCAAAAAGGAATTTCGGATTGTTCTTATTTTCCTCAATTAAGTTAGAAAAATAGGATGATCGAGCAGCAGTAAGGGCTCTTCGGTAGTGCACGGTACCGTCCTTCCAAGCTAGTCGGAAGACTTCCAGTTTGGTGTGGCGCCATTTCCGTTCCAATTTTCTGGAAGCTTGCTTCAGAGCTCGGGTATTTTCTGTGTACCAGGGAGCTAGTTTCTTATGAGATTTTTGTTTTGTTTTTAGGGGTGCAACTGCATCTAGGGTATTGCACAAGGTTAAATTGAGATCCTCAGTTAGGTGGTTAACTGATTTTTGTCCTCTGGCGTCCTTGGGTAGGCAGAGCGAGTCTGGAAGGGCATCAAGGAATCTTTGTGTTGTCTGTGAATTTATAGCACGACTTTTGATGTTCCTTGGTTGGGGTCTGAGCAGATTATTTGTTGCAATTGCAAACGTAATAAAATGGTGGTCCGATAGTCCAGGATTATGAGGAAAAACATTAAGATCCACAGCATTTATTCCATGGGACAAAACTAGGTCCAGCGTATGACTGTGACAGTGAGTGGGTCCAGAGACATGTTGGACAAAACCCACTGAGTCGATGATGGCTCCGAAAGCCTTTTGGAGTGGGTCTGTGGACTTTTCCATGTGAATATTAAAGTCACCAAAGATTAGAATATTATCTGCTATGACTACAAGGTCCGATAGGAATTCAGGGAATTCAGTGAGAAACGCTGTATATGGCCCAGGAGGCCTGTAAACAGTAGCTATAAAAAGTGATTGAGTAGGCTGCATAGATTTCATGACTAGAAGCTCAAAAGACGAAAACGTCATTTTTTTTTTGTAAATTGAAATTTGCTATCGTAAATGTTGGCAACACCTCCGCCTTTGCGGGATGCACGGGGGATATGGTCACTAGTGTAGCCAGGAGGTGAGGCCTCATTTAAAACAGTAAATTCATCAGGCTTAAGCCATGTTTCAGTCAGGCCAATCACATCAAGATTATGATCAGTGATTAGTTCATTGACTATAATTGCCTTTGAAGTAAGGGATCTAACATTAAGTAGCCCTATTTTGAGATGTGAGGTATCATGATCTCTTTCAGTAATGACAGGAATGGAGGTGGTCTTTATCCTAGTGAGATTGCTAAGGCGAACACCGCCATGTTTAGTTTTGCCCAACCTAGGTCGAGGCACAGACACGGTCTCAATGGTGATAGCTGAGCTGACTACACTGACTGTGCTAGTGGCAGACTCCACTATGCTGGCAGGCTGGCTAACAGCCTGCTGCCTGGCCTGCACCCTATTTCATTGTGGAGCTAGAGGAGTTAGAGCCCTGTCTATGTTGGTAGATAAGATGAGAGCACCCCTCCAGCTAGGATGGAGTCCGTCACTCCTCAGCAGGTCAGGCTTGGTCCTGTTTGTGGGTGAGTCCCAGAAAGAGGGCCAATTATCTACAAATTCTATCTTTTGGGAGGGGCAGAAAACAGTTTTCAACCAGCGATTGAGTTGTGAGACTCTGCTGTAGAGCTCATCACTCCCCCTAACTGGGAGGGGGCCAGAGACAATTACTTGATGCCGACACATCTTTCTAGCTGATATGCACGCAGAAGCTATGTTGCGCTTGGTGATCTCTGACTGTTTCATCCTAACATCGTTGGTGCCGACGTGGATAACAATATCTCTATACTCTCTACACTCGCCAGTTTTAGCTTTAGCCAGCACCATCTTCAGATTAGCCTTAACGTCAGTAGCCCTGCCCCCGGGTAAACAGTGTATGATCGCTGGATGATTCGCTTTAAGTCTAATACTGCGGGTAATGGAGTCGCCAATGACTAGAGTTTTCAATTTGTCAGAACTAATGGTGGGAAGCTTCGGCGTCTCAGACCCCGTAACGGGAGGAGTAGAGACCAGAGAAGAATCGGCCTCTGACTCCGACCCGCTGCTTAATGGGGAAAACCGGTTGAAAGTTTCTGTCGGCTGAATGAGCGACACCGGTTGAGCGTTCCTACAGCATTTCCTTCCAGAAACCGTGAGAAAGTTGTCCGGCTGCGGGGACTGTGCCAGGGGATTTATACTACTATCTGTACTTACTGGTGGCACAGACGCTGTTTCATCCTTTCCTACACTGAAATTACCCTTGCCTAACGATTGCGTCTGAAGCTGGGCTTGCAGCACAGCTATCCTCGCCGTAAGGCGAGTACAGCGGCTGCAATTAGAAGGCATCATGTTAATGTTACTACTTAGCTTCGGCTGTTGGAGGTCCTGACGAATCGTGTCCAGATAAAGCGTCCGGAGTGAAAAAGTTCAGGAAAAAATAAATAAATATATGAACGGTAATTAAAAAGTGAAAACCGTAAAGTTGTCAGGTAGCAAAATAGGTTGGCAACAAAACGCACATCAACTCGAAAACAAGCCTGCAAGCCTATTAGCCGAGGGCATGTGTTCAGTGTGTTCAGTGAGTGTACAAACACAACACAGGCAGGAGGCAGAGACAGAGGCAGCATGTGACGGCAGGCTGGGGTGCATGTAGACCCTCCCCCCATCACCATCACCCCCATCCATGCATGATATAAAAGAAGGGTGCACAAATATTTTCTGTTCCCTCGTTCGTCCTAGAAACAAAACACACATAGAGACACAAACAGACACGCACCCTCGCACAAACACACACAAACTCCTCCTCAAACTCTGCTAATTGTTCGTTTTATGAAACAAAAAGAATAACAGAATATCTCATTGTTCAGTCGAGGGGGGGAGGGGCGGGACAGAGGAGGGAGGTTAGTTATGGTGCGGGGAGATCTCTCTGGAATACGAGGCAGGGATATTTTCCAATTACTCAGTCCTCCCTCTCATCCCACAGGGCGAGAGAAGCAAAGGCAAAGTCGCGCTCGTTTATTAGTATTAGGGTCTTGTTCCCCCTGCGAAGCCGCTCAGCTCTCCCGCTCTCCCACAGCGCCACACACACAGGATCACACTAATAGAATTTGTAAGCCTCCAAATTAAGTGGATTGTAAAAGACAAAATGACAAAAAAAATGTTTGCAGGGGGAAGGGACCTGTGGGCTGGGGTTGCAAGGTTTCTCGGGCACAATTGGGTGGGTGAGTGTGCGCGGTACAGTCAGAGAGAGGTGAACGGAATGAATACTATGACTTAATTTCATCCTAATTTGTCTGCTACTTGCCTGCCCTGGATCGCCCACTTGCATTATTGGAGATGAAAACGTTTTACAACCATTATTTACAGGCTCACCTACAGTGGTAAGTCCATGATGGAAGGTGCCCACTTCATCCAAAATGATCTTGTGGGTTTTTCATTAGGTGCTTATAAACACACATGTATGTTATAAATATGGAAATTGTTAGACACTAAACCTCACAAACGCTAACCTCACAAATCACTCACTAGAAGGGTTCCAGGAAGATAATAATGTCATCACCCAGAGCCAAATACAGCCTCTCACGAGAGACTATATAGTTTATATTTCCATAATGGAGAAGCATTGTTCCCCAGGATTTGAAAAGATAAGGATCAAAAGGATGATCTGGTGCTATCTTTGGTCGAAGCCTCATCCAACGATTTCATAGCACTGATGTTACTTGAGGTCTGACATCTAAAGGTCACCAAAAGTCAGAGTGAATATTTAAACCCTAAAGTTAAACCCTAATTGATAATGTTTGGGGGAACCAAACAGGTCTTTATCAACCAGCCACTACAAAATATCAGAAATGCAATCATGATCATGTATGGATGATACAGATCACTCTGGTCCTTGATTCATCCCACTGTACCCACACTACCACCAAATAAATAGTAATTGTTTTTGTAAACATTTTTTATTTTTATTTTTTGATACTGCTGAAGCAGCAGTTACACTTCCTAGGGTTCATACTAAACATAAAACATGACATAATACATATACATTGAGACAAGTACAGCACAAGGACATTTAAAATAAGAAAACACGCTTCATACATTTATGCCTTAGCATTCCATGCATCGTGTAACCATTATGGCAGAAATACTGCAGCCATTATTTTCCCATATATTGCGATCCTTTACTCTACCGTTACAATTACTTTGTCTAAGCAGGTCCTGAAATCCTAATCTCACAGCATCCTTGAATCCGGATATCCTAATCTCACAGCATCCTTGAATCCTGATATCCTAATCTCACAGCATCCTTGAATCCTGATATCCTAATCTCACAGCATGCTTGAATCCTGACATCCTAATCTCACAGCATCCTTGAATCCTGATATCCTAATCTCACAGCATCCTTGAATCCTGATATCCTAATCTCACAACACCAGTTGTTCTGTAAACACCAGAGAGAATCTCACAAAATCCAGAACCATGTCTTTGGTTGTTCCATTTGACGTCAATACTATGGATAATAATGTGATTCCTAGAAGCTACACATTGTGTGTGTACCCCACACACAAGCACATCTGATTCCACTACTAGAATTGGTTTCAGCAATACAAAACTTAAAATAACACAAAACACTCAACAGATGTCAGGTGGTTTTCCCAGTCAGGTTCCTCAAGAGACTTCTATGCTACATGCTCATTCTGATGCTGGTGAGAAACCTGCAGATCCATCTCCATCTGTAGAGGCTCAGTCAGTGTGTCTCAGTGTGTCTGCAGGCACAGACAATACAGCACTGTAGATGAGCCTTCTGCTGTAAATGTATCAGTCTCTCAACAGAGCTGTTTAGTTTACTGTGCCGGTAATTTACAGAAGTATCCTCAAGATGAAGCTTTCTTCTTTATCAAGATAAATGAGCTTTGCATGACAACAGAGTGCACTTACAATTATCCACTTCAGTGCCATCCTGAGTCAGATACTGCAGAATGCCAGATTGCCACTGTGTCTCAGGAGGGAAGGCTGTGAGGGAGGGGAAGTATTTTTGCAGGAAATGGGAGGAGAAGAGATGAAAAGAGAAAAGGAGGAAAAAATGCTCAATATAATTTGGTTAATTTGGAGAAATTGACTGACTTCACAACAGCGTTAAACAGGGGTCAGATATTCCTTGAAGGAGGGGTCACAGGGTTCAATAAAAAGGACATTACTCTTAATGGTGGATTGTCAGATGATGGCTTGGTGTATCTGCATCAAGGGACTAAGAATAGTTTGTGGCAGAGTTGTGTCAAAGATTAATTCAGTTTTTAAATGTGCTCCACTATAAATCATTTTCAACGTCAACAGTGAAGAGGCCACTCCGGAATGCTGGCCTTCTAGGTAGAGTTGCAAAGAATTTTTTTACAACATTAACAAAGTCTACACTGTTTTCTGATCAATTTGATGTTATTTTAATGGACATAAACAAGAACATTTCTAAGTGACATTTCTAAATGACCCCAAACTTTTTAACGGTTGTGAATGTAAAGACTAAATTTTCTTGACTGGTGAGCTCAACTGGTGTTGGTTAAAAAGCTGGTGTCTGATGATTTTAAAATGTTTTGTAATTCTATGAATCTTACCCAGTTGATTAACTCACCCACCCGCCCAAATCTCAAATGTCCAGAGATATCTACCCTGATGGATTTGATATTGACAAATTTTCCCAATAAATATTCTGAGGTTGGTTGTAATGATATTTGTATCGATTTAAGTGATCATTGCGCTGTTGTTTCTGTTAGAAATACTACCTAAGACAAAGCCACGCTTTATTTGTAAGATACATTTTAAGAGTTTGAATCAGCAGGCTTTCTATCATGATTTGTTTTATTTTGACTGGAGCAAGATTTTGTTTATTCCTGATGTGGAAACTGCCTGGAAATTCTTTCATTATGTTTTTTTCCAAATAGTAAACAAACATGCCCCATTCTGCAGGTTCAGGGTTAAAGGGCGGGATAATCCATGGTTTTCCTCTGAGCTGTCTTGTGTTATTCACAAACATAATCTAGCCTGGGCTAAAGCAAGGAAATCGTGTTTTGATGCTGATTGGCTTCTTTTTAGGCAGCTACGAAACAAGTGTTCTTTTCTTCTCGGGAAGGCCAAGTCTGAATATTTTATGTCTGTTACCACTGATAACGTGAATGACCCTAGACGGTTTTTGAAAGGCTATTAAGTCTATGTGTGGTAACAGTAATGTTAATGGTTTACCGTCATGTGTATTGAAGGACTGCTATTGCTGTATATGACAAAACTGAAATGCTGAATTGTTTCAATGAGCACTTTGTATCACCTGGTAGGCTGTTTGATTCAGTGTCCTCTGTCTCTGTACAACCCTGTGTGGATGAACCAGTGAAAGCTGGTCAAACTTTTAGCTTTTTGCCATTCTCAGTGCAGGTGGTACATACAGCCCTGAAATCCTTAGATCAGAGAAAGTCTGCAGGTCCTGATCTTCTTGATACCTGCTTCTTAAAAATGGCAGCTGATTTCATAGCTGAACCACTTGCATATCTGTTCAATCTAACCCTGGAATGTGATTAAATTCCAAAGATCTGGAAATCAGCATTTGTACTACCACGTTTAAAAGGGGGAGCTCCAACTCTTTTAAATAATTATAGGCCAATCTCAAAGCTGTCACCCCTGGCGAAAATACTTGAAACCCTTGTTAGTGAACAGCTAAAATAGTTTTTATATACTAACTCTATTTGACCAATGTACCAATAGGGCTTCAAGAAGAAGCGTAGCACAATTACAGCAGCCATAAAGGTTTTAAATTAAATCACTGAAGCCCTTGACAAAAAACAGCACTGTGTCTCACTTTTTATTGATCTCTCTAAGGCCTTTGATACAGTTGATTATGCTATACTGAGGCAGAGATTGTTGAGCGTAGGTCTTTCAGAGCATGCAGTTGCATCTATCTATCTATCTATCTGATAGAACGCAGTGCAGTCAATTTGAAGGGCTCATGTCTGTTAAATTGTCTGTCTGTAATGGTGTGCCCCAGGGCTCTGTACTTGGTCCCCTCTTATTCACTATTTGTATATATAATTTAGACAAAAATGTGCAAAATGCACAACTTCACTTTTTTGCTCATTATACTGTTATTTATTGTTGTGCATCTTCTCTCACAAAAGCTTTCCAGAACTTGTAAACTGCTTTTATACTGTTCAACATACTTGTGTCAGTTGAAGCTTATCCTCAATACTGACACAACTAAACTAATGGTGTTTTCCAAAGCAAGAAATAGATATCTGAACCTTTCACCTATTACTACCTACCTGGCAATGAGATTGAGACTGTAACCTCATAAATATCTTGGAATTTTAATTGATGACAGCCTCTCTTTTAAATGGCATATTCAACAACTTACAATTTGTTTTAAAGCTGAAGGCTGTTTTTCTTTAGAAACCAGAAGGAGGCTAGTATAAGCTACATTTATGCCTTTACTAGACTATGGGGATATTTTATAAATGAATGCTTCCGCTCAGTGTTTGAGATCAATTGGCACCCTTTACCATGGAGCATTGAGATGTATTTTAAACTGCAAAACCCTTACACATCATTGCACTTTATATACAAGGGTTGGCTGGACTTCTCTAGTCAATCGTGGGCCCAGTCACTGGTATACTTTTATTTTCAAAGCCATTTGGGGTTTACTACCATTTTATTTGGCCATTTTTATTGTTCAGAAATGTGGTGGGCACTATCTTCATTCACAGGACTTTATCCTGCTAACTGTTCCAAATGTCCGAACTGAATTTGGTAAAAGAGCTTTTATGTACAGTCCTCTGCTCCATCGGCTTGGAACGCCTTACAAAATACTTTTAAACTGGAAGAACTTGTCCCGAATGGTGTTGTTAAATCATTGATGATTTTAAATTTTCTGTTTCATTATTTTGTTATACTCATGTGAATTCTATGTTGTTTTTACTAGGTAACCTGTAGTTTTTCATGTCGTCTGTCTGTAATTATGTAAAGACTTGGTGCTGCCTATCTTGGCCAGGACGCTCTTGAAAAAAAAAATTCTAATCTCAATGAGCCCTTCCTGGTTAAATAAAGGTAAAATAAAAATAAATGATTGTGTTGTGTGATAAAACTACACATTTTAGAGTGTCTTTTATTGTCCCCAGCGCAAGGTGAACCTGTGTAATGATCATGCTGTTTAATCAGTTTCTTGATATGCTACACCTGTCAGGTGGATGGATTATCTTGGCAAAGGAGAAATGCTCACTAACAGGGATGTAAACAAATGTGTGCACAACATTTATGTGTATGATGTGTGCATGACATCATTTTCTGGAATTTTCCAAGCTGTTTAAAGGCACAGTCTACTTAGTGTATATAAACTTCTGACACACTGGAATTGTGATACAGCAAATTATATGTGAAATATTCTGTCTATAAACAATTGAAGAGAAATTACTTGTGTCATGCACAAGTAGATGTCCTAACCGACTTGCCAAAACTATAGTTTGTTAACAAGAAATTTGTGGAGTGGTTGAAAAACACTTTTCGTCAAAGAAGTTCATGAGTTCATGAGACTGCTAACTCAGAGAGGCTGCTGCCTACATTGAGACCCAATCATTGGCCACTTTAATAATTGGATCACTAGTCACTTTATACAATGCACTCTAAATAATGGCACTTTAATAATGTTTAAATATCTTACATTACTCATATCACATGTATATAGTGTATTTTATACCATCTATTGCACCTTGCCTATGCTGCTCTGCCATCGCTCATCCATATACTTACATCTACATATTCTCATTCACCCCTTTAGATTTGTGTGTATTACGTAGTTGGGGAATTGGGGAATTGTTATAGATGACTTATTAAATATTATTGTACTGTTTGAACTAGAAGCTCAAGCATTTCGCTACACATCTGCTAACCTTGTGTATGTGACAAATTGTGACAAATTCATCGCTGCTGATGTGAAAGCCATCTTCTCTTAGGGAATGCTGCTTTTTAGTTAGCTTTGCGACACTATCAAAAATAAATGTTGGATTATTCTTATTCTCCTACAATAGGATGACCAAGCAGCAGTGAGGGCTCGTCGATACTGCACGGTAATGTTTTTCCAAGCTAGTCGGAAGACTTCCAGTTTGGTGGAACACCATTTCCATTCCAATGTTCTGGAAGCTTGCTTCAGGGCTCGGGTATTTTCTGTATACCATGGAGCAAATTTTCTTGTGACAAATGTTTTTTGGTTTTAGGGGTGCGACTGTATCTAGGGTAATACGAAAGGTTACATTTAGATAGACATTCACTCTAAGGTCAAATGCATAGAGGATCCTCATGTACAGTACACGTCGTCTCCCCTTGAGCCATACATAGAAACACCATTCAGTAACACTTAATACCATTCATAATTCATCACCACTTCAACAATGGGTCATAAGGCTCTTATTAGCTGTTAATTAGCCATCAACTCCTCATGTGTTAACATGCAGCATAAGGGAATTAGGCACTCGTTAGGCCTTAAGGGACTAGTAGTTAGTCATTAATTATAAATATTAGGCTTCACCACTCTGTGATTTAACCACTCAAATCACCAGCCTATATTAATAACAGCATATAGTATTGGCAGAGTGTGTATACCCAGAGCAACATTGATGATGCTCAACAGTACAGCATGTAGTTCTGCATGGTTACAGAGCAGAGCGAGAGGCATTTATAAAGACTAGGGTGTACACAGTGGAAATAATAGTGGCTATTACCGGGCTTAGAAAGAGGGCTTTGGGGCAAAGACATGAGCCCATTCCATCCAGCGTTCTGCAGCTCGTTGTTGCTGTATATGTGGCATATATACCATTGGAATGTCTGTATAAATTGCAATGTACTCAACTCGTCTCAGTACCTTGTGAGATTCTTGCAGATCGAGAGAGATTGTCGATAATTTAATGAGAGATGTGAGACAAAAATCTATTTGTATATCTGATTTACCTAATTATCACCATCTGCTGTGGTTCCATCACTGAAGAGAAAGAGACAGTTTTGATTTCATTATGCCTTCTCAAACACACAATGCTATATTGTACATGTGTACATGTTGGTTTGCATATGCAGTTTTCTGCAAATTGATGACATATTATGCTGGTTTTTCTGGTGACCGGTTTAGTTAATCGTGTTCATTAAACATACACTGTAAGCTGTAAACCTGAGGGTTAATACTTCTATGTGTTTTAATATCGCTGGAAGCACTTGACAGAAGAGTTGAGCACAGTATGTTTGCTGTTGTAGCCAGGGCAGGAGCCTTCCTCTGCGCCAGTGCCCTGTCCAGGCACGGCGTCCAGTCCCGCTCCATGGCAGGAGCCTTCCTTTACACCGAGGTCCAGTCCAGGCACAGTGTTCAGCCCGGGTCCATGGCTGGATCCGCGGGATGAGCGGGTTCTTCGGTCCGCACCAGAGCCGCCACCAAAGTTGGTGGATCCGCGAGCTGAGTGGGTTCTTCGTCCCGCACCAGTGCCGTCCCCCATGCTGGCGGATCCGCGGGATGAGCGGGTTCTTCGTCCCGCACCAGAGCCAGGGGGGGGAACTGTCACGCCCTGACCATAGAGAGCCTTTGTTTCTCTATGGTGTAGTAGGTCAGGGCGTGACTGGGGGTAATTCTAGTTTATTATTTCTATGTGGGGTTCTAGGTTATTATTTTCTATGTTGGTGATTTGTATGATTCCCAATTAGAGGCAGCTGGTAATCGTTGTCTCTAATTAGTTATTGTTCCCACCTGTGTTTGTGGGATATTATTTTGTGTTTTGTGCATGTGCACCACGTAGTCACGTTTCGTTGTCAGTTTATTGATTTATTGTTTTATTTTTGCTAAGTTCACTTTATAATAAATATGTGGAACTCAACAACCGTTGTGCCTTGGTCCGTTTCTCCACACGACCGTGACACTGTCTTTTCTTTTCCTCTAAACAACCTTTAAGTTAGGTTATGACCTATAAAAAGAAAACAGACAGTGATGTGTTTGAAGTGTTCTGACATCAAAGGGTGATGACTTGAGAGTGAAGATGGTGTCTAATATTTAAACACGATTATAGAGAAATTATAGAGAGTCCTGGAGCATTACTCTCACACGGCTGAGCTGCGGTGGTGGCTGGGCTGTGATGGTGGCTGGGAGGATGCTGAGGCACCCCCTCTCAGAGGGCATTGATGGGAATAGAAGCACTCTCAGACTGGACACTCTTTGAGCCACACCGGTGTACTGAGCCACACTCTGGCTGCATCATTACGCCTGCAAGCTAAAAATAAACTGGCTCTCCTGATCCCTAATTCACACAGGACCAGCCCTCACCGCTGCTACCGCCACACACTAACACCACCACCATGTATCTGTGTGCTAGCTTTCAACATGTAGACATGTCATGTTGGTGAGATAATCACACTGCTGTGGTTTTGAGCTTTATTCTGATTGATGTTATTATAAGGTATGATATTATGATAATATGATATTATCATTACATTTAATAATACCCATATCCCCAATAATATTACATTTAATGTGATTTACTCTTTAATATCAATATTTGGAATTAGTCTGACGTTTTATCATATTAATTTATTTCTGTAACAAATTGATTTTTTCAGTGCTGGTTCCATTTGACCATTCAGAAACCATTACTGACTGGACCAGGAAATCAAAAATGTTCAATTGGTATCATGGGCGACAACGGCTCCACTGATCCACTCATTGAAAATGGAGGGTGGGGCTTTGAGCCATGAACAGAACATCAATACAAAAACCATAGGAACACATGAATTACTTCAGTACTCATATATCTAAGTGGATCTACTGAGAAATCTTTAAGCACTATTACAAATAGCAAATTAGACATTTGGGTAATCAAGAGTGTGAACAATATTGGCATGATTGCAGCTGAATGAAATAATACATCTCAGTACCTCGGGGAGATTAAAGCAACACTTGGCTTTCACAGCTCTCTCTCTCACAGGTTAGGACAAAAGCTGCTACTACCATTATTAATGTATGAATATATTGATTCTTTGTTGTACCCAAATGATACATTGCATAGATCTGGAATAACTACAACCATGCATAATCATGTTTGGGACTCTATAGGCAGTAGAATATCAATTGAATATATTACTGTGGCCATAATGGAGCAGTTGCTTGGTAGATTTTCAGCATCCTTGGGTTGTGGTTAATGGTTAGCCCACGCAAGCGTGAAACATAGGAGGATCAATCATTGTATATATTGGCCCTAGAATACATGACTTGTATTGAATGTATTTGAGAAGGACTTGTTTAGACCTACATAAAATAACTACATGACATGGATGTCTAACATTCAATATTGTAATTGCAATGTTCACCATGATAACTTATTATTTCATTGTTTTCATTACTCATCATCATTTATCTAGTCTGTAGGGAAATGTGATTTTTTATTTCCCCCTAAAAAACTCAGATTTGATTTGCAAGGACATCTTGGCTTTACCCTGATTACCATCAGGGTAGCATATGTGACCCACCAATGACCAAACACTTCAGGTGAGTCAAATGCTTTGTGACACAGATTAATGAGACCCGGAGAGTGTTCTATTTCACTGGGGTTTGACAGGGCAGCAGAGCAGAGTAAGTTCATTCAGTAATTAATTGATTGGATTTATATATAGCGTTTTTCTACCAACTGAGGTACTCAAAGTGCTTTACATAGTAGGGGGAAACTCACCTTATCCACCACCAATGTGTAGAACCCACCTGGGTGATGCACGGCCCCTTGGTCTCTCCCTGAAGAGAACCTAGCCCTGTTACATAACCTGTGTGATAATCTGACATCTGGGTCCATGGTCTGTCTGCAGAGGATGGTTCTGTCAATAACACTGAATGGGTGTCTGGGTGATAGCAGCAAAAAGCTCAACGCTGACTGACTGCCTGTCTGTCTGCCTTTACTTCATATAGTCAAGAGAGCTATGAGCTAGGGATATCGGCATGCTGGTGGGAGGGTTTAGAGATGATACATGTACATATTGTTTGGGATAGGCTACAGGATTTATAATGAGTATCTTAAATAGGGGTGACTATATGGTTAGAAGGGTGGGAATTGTCAAGAATGAACACGTCACAAGTGGTGTTTTGTGCACTAGCATTTTGGTGAGTAGCCTAAGTGTATACTCAATAAGATGTATTTGTATTTATTTAAGTATGTATATTACTTATTACAGAGTTTCAACGACAACATTACATAAGCATAGTTTAGACATGTTCTCCTTAGTACAACGACCCGTACCAGATTCCATATGCAGCACTATTTGCGCCGAGGAAGCGCATACCCTGTAAAGCGGCACTGCGGCATCGCCATATCAATGCGCCCGGTCCCTTCTCCGAGATACTGAAGAACGGACTGAGAGAGAAGAGCCCCTTTGCTTCCTTGCGGGATTTATTTGTTTGTTACATTTGTCCTTTTCTGTTCTCTTGTATTGACCATTTGTATCCGAATGCCTGCGACTTGCCCGGACGGTCCCCACTTTCAAGGGTTTGCTTTTCTTGGTTTTGCATGACGTGTCTTGGAGGAAAAGAGGGTCGCTTTGTGTGTTGTGAAAATAAGCGGAGAGCTGGAGCAGGAGAGGAGGCAGTGCCAGTCGCAGTTGTGGGCTGGACTGGCCACGGAGCGTGAGATTTACTGACAGGGGAGCAGACAAAAAAAACTGAACGGAGACAGCGAGATAGAGTGTGATAACAGGAAGGAACGAGAAAAGGGAGGGCGAAGAGGCATAGCTATAGTAAATCATTTAATAGCTGTTTTGCATGTAATTAGGGGAGTGCTGGCACGGGGCATCAGGTTTTAAAGGGATGGGGACTGGTAAATGGCTTAGGACCGTTATAGGAAAGACTGAATTTGACTTCTAGACAAGGCTGTGATTTTGGATGGTTTTAATGCGCCCTTATTACGCACCATCCGTCCAAATAAGAAAATATTTGCGAGCCACTGTAATGTGCTGATGTGTAACATTTGCCACTTCTAGTCTAGTTTATGCCACCTTGATTTGCAATCATTGGACAATGACATAATGCAAAGTTGATATGGTGGTTGTCTATGACAGATGATTCTAATGGTGTGTCTGGTGATGATGGAGCTAGCCAAGGTGTGCTCCCACTGTCTGGAACCGTTCACTGGCAGAATGGGGAGGGGGTGATGGAATTTGGAGTGGCTTGAACATGCCTGTACGGTTTGGTGTATTCAATGATGGATAGGCTACCATTTTGGGGATGTCATCATGTACACGTTTTTATCTGGAAATGGATTTGGATAATCCTGTAGTATTCATAGAGCACACTTTCTCTGTATCTTTGACATACAAAGCAAATTAGAAGAGTGCGAATGGATTTATGTGTGAAGGAATGATTGAGATAACAAACTGTTGAATATGTTGCCTGTCTGAAACTCAAACCATTATGGTTTTACATTGTACTATATTGTAGCATGATAAATGTAAATAGGTTAATCATTTAGAATAGCCTATGATCACATAACTTCGATGCTCCAGGTTCAAGTGCTTTTGGACCAGATTGTCAAAAGGTCTTTGTCATCAGTCTAGGTTTAGGTGTGAGCATTGGTTGGCAGAATCCTCATCTCAAACTCTCAAGGACAGAAATGATTTAATATCTAGGTTAGATTGTGATCAACATGTTTAGATGATCTATTGGACAAAATGTATTTGATTGTAAAATGTCATGCTGTGACAAAACAAGTGCGTTATCAGAATGAATAACCTTGTAGAGATATTGCATAATACACAATAGCTTTTACATATAATTCAAAGAACACCTCCAACTAATCAGAATGTGGTAAATCATTTAGCGGGTTAGTTGTGTGTAGACTGAAATGAAACATACAGAATGATGAGCACACTGCAAAAAGGTAGCCTAGTGGTTAGAGCGTTGGACTAGTAACCGGAAGGTTGCAAGTTCAAATTCCCGAGCTGACAAGGTACAAATCTGTCGTTCTGCCCCTGAATAGGCAGTTAACCCACTGTTCCTAGGCCGTCATTGAAAATAAGAATTTGTTCTTAACTGACTTGCCTAGTTAAATAAAGGTCAAATTAAAATTAAAATTCCTTGATGAAGCATGTATTTACCAATGTAATGTATTGTTATTGTGTCAACTGAATCAAGGTTTTCGGCACCTGTGTGGAGATAATGTAAAGTATAGGGATTGGAAGTGTTTGAAAGGCAAGTGTTGTGGTGATTAAGAAGTTTATACTAGATTTACCTGTTTAAAGCCCAGTGATTTTGGAAATGGAGACATAATCGTGTGATGATCAGGCAAGCTGGTGTTCTATATGCAGTGAACAGTACTGAAAGAAACCGAGCTAATAACCACAGCAGGCCTATGTTTAAAATATACACATATAAAGGAATAGGCTAATCCAAATAGAAGACATACCCATACATTATAAATTTAAGAAAATGCTTATTTCATTAAAAGCACAGGATAGGGTAAAACCAAGGGGAGGGGGACTTCAGAGACAGTAGTAGAGAAGCACTTTAAACACACACTGAGTATGTTTACATGCACTAATAATTTAACTGATGAATATTAAACTGATTACGGCAGTCCCCTGGACTACTATAAATCTATCTAGGCCGAGTATGGAAATAGTCATCTTAGTCGGTGAAAGGTCATAATTGAAGTAGGCCTAAGCATACAGTGGTTAAAACATCTGGTTTTCTGAGCAATCTTTTGAATTATTAGGACATATAAACAGCTTAATCGGAGTTCCAACAGTGTATTTGATCTGTGCATGTGTCAGCACCAGCAGTACAAACCTCCCTCTTATGCGCGAGTGAAGTGAGTTCAGAAAAAATGAAAGTATGCATCTTAAAAATAGTTTTCACATACAAACTTTATATGTCCAACCTCAGAATCAAGTAGGCTTCCAAAAATAACATGGTCGCTGTGGTAGAACGTTTACTTTGATTGGCGATTTTCTGCATAATTGATCAAAGTCCCATCAGGAATCCTGATTTCAGATGTGTCCATGTTAAAAGGATTATTAGTGAAATTGTTCTTGCAAAGCATGTAAACGTTTAAATCAAACTATTATATTAATCTGACTATTCACAATAATCATATTATTATGTGCATGTAACCGTATTCAATGATCTCAGCCAAGGGGCCTAATGGTTGTGTAAAAGAATAAAGGAAAATATGGTGAGCAGATGACTCTAAAGATATACCGTAATGAAACATGAATTTATGTTGCATTATGTAGACTGGTAACAATCCCCTGTACTGTATAATCTCCCCACCTACCCTGAGAGGATGGCTCATTGACTTAATGCATTCAACAGTAAGGCCTGCTGCTAACTGAACATGTTGCAAATATATGCCCTCTATCTCTTTGACTTTCAGGAGGGAGAGTTGGCTAACATGACAGCATGTGAAGAGTGGGGATTCCTTAAGAAGAAGGATCAGGATGTGGCTTTTTACAGTTGGTTCACCATGGCAGGACATGTCCAGTGATCACACGTTCTGTTCCAGTTAAAGATTTGTCTTCTTTTTATTCTCTTTTTGGAGTTGACAGCCTAGTTACCACGTCTAACAGACTCTATTACCCTTTGCCTGTCAGTGGATTTCATGGACACCGTTGGGAATCTTTGCTTGGAATCTGCTGCTGTGCTTTCAATGACTCAAGGCATTCTCTACTCCAGCTTATGCCCTTTGGATATTATCTGATCGCTTCTTTTCTGTTGGATTTCATCCACTAAGTATCTATACTTACTACTTGTTGGATATTGTTGGGAAATATCTGTTGGGATTTATTTCTGCTGGAAGTTCAACTGTGCCAGTGAGTGCCCTTGATAGGGTTGATTCTCTGCTCTGCTAGAGGAGTCTTTAGGTGGGCTTTTCCTCTGAAGAAATGGATGGCCCTCGGTCCAGTGGGCTCCGCAAAAAGAGGAAGTCTAAGTCCGAGAGGGATCGGGGACGGAGATCAAATGGGATAAGGAACAACAACCATAAGAGGGGGGGCTCTGTGGGGCTGCACTTCTCCTCAGATTCAGAGAGGGAGGAAGGAGACAGGAACCCCTCTTCCTCCCGTCCAAGGCCCCCCAGGAGAAAGAGAAAGGAGTCTACATCCGCTGAGGAGGACATCATAGACGGCTTCTCCATCTCTGGTTTCATGACGCTGGAGGCGTTGGAGGTGAGTAACTCCAGGCTGCTGTTACTACTACTACTTTTCTGCTCCGCGGGGTATTTGCTTCGATGTGTGTTTTTAGCACTTAATCTCTGTGTTTTGCCATCTCCTCTGGATTCGGCTGTTAATCTCTTGACACTATGTGAACAGAGAGTTGTTATTTTCTTCAGCCCCAATCCCTGTATCTGTATTGCTGGCCTGGCCTTGCACTTGGCGTTGCTCTAGCCTGCATATTTCTGTTTTTGTTAGCTGGATTCCAATAGATGTGGCTTTAAAATGAGGTGATTCAGCCAAATATCTATATCTCTGTCACAGAGCTTGTTTTGTTGAGCTGTGTTCTGGATTTGTTTTTATAAGAATGTGCCAGACAAAGACTGGCAGTAGGAGGATAGTCTTCCAAAGGTTCTAGAATGTTTCAGAACCCAGAACAGGACACTGGTGGATCTCATGCAGGTTCTTCCTGGAATTTATTTGCCTTATTTGTCTGTGGAATAAGCTCCTCACATGCACACCAGTACGTGTAGCTTAAACATGCACTTATTAATCATTCATTATTATTTCATTCCACTTGTTGGAACTTACATCAGTTATTACAATGTAACTATGTTATCTAACTGCCAAATCTATATTACATCATCTCATCACTGTAGGCCTGTACTTGTGTTGTGACTTAATTCATGGATTCCTATCTAGCTACTCCTCTGTGGAATATTTTTCCTACAACAACAATGTGCTTTATCATGCATACATTACAACAACATTAGCTGTACTACTGGGTTAGATACTTCTGTGAAGGAGGCTGTAAGAATTGCCTAAAGCTGTGTAGGATGACAAGCTAACACCATTTATTTATTTATTTTTACCTTTATTTAACTAGGCAAGTCAGTTAAGAACAACTTCTTATTTTCAATGACGGCCTAGGAACAGTGGGTTAACTGCCTTGTTCAGGGGCAGAACGACAGATTTTCACCTTGTCAGCTCGGGGATTTGATCTTGCAACCTTTCGTTTACTAGTCCAACTCTCTAACCACCATGGTGAGATTGATCCTCAAACTGACCTCTTTATTGTGCTCTACTCAAAATCCGTGATTCAGTATAGCACCAAATCAACCTAATGAATAGTCCATATAGCATTGTATTCTCTCTCCAGTGCACTCTATATATAAGTGCATGCTAAATCCTTTGTCCACATAGGAGAAACATTACTGATAGTATTCTACCTCAAAACCTCACTAGGGAAGTTACTACTCGATACCACTCGCCATGTTTCCCCACAGTTCCCCATTCATTCTTTGATGTTTTTCTCTCCACCCCTTTTGCTTTCAATTTGAGAGGGAATTGCGCGGCTTCAATTTGCAAAAGCAGCTCTGTAATCTCAAATGCATTCAGAAAGGTGTTCTGTTGGCATTCATTGAGCCAGGTCATTGAAATCAATACATTTGTCCATCTGGACATACAGCTGTAGCAGCTGTTCTTTACAAGTGAACTGTCCGAGGCAGGCGTAAAGCGCTCTATTAAGCCTGCTGCCTAGTGCCTATTGAGAGAGGCAGAAGGGAGAATGCCTGAGCTAGAAGTCGTGTATAACAATGAATGCCTTTAGAAAATTACAAAATTATTAAGCTCCGTCTCCTCTAAAACCCTGATACCAATGCACTAAATAACTGCAGTTGAATCGTTCCCTTCTCTTCTCACCCCACCCCAATTTAATATTACTTAATGCCTGCTCAGCTGACCACCACTGTAAAACCACATTACATGTTCATTGTGTTGTTGGCTTTTCATCCGAACACATTGGTCAAGACCAATTGGCCCTGTGCAATCCAAAGAAATCGATCCCCCGACATAATTCACAGCCCCTTCTTTCAATGAACACAATGAAGACTTTGGGCAAATGCCTTTCCCCAACACCTCATTTGAGTTTTCCCGTTTAGCACAGATAATTATTGTAAGGGAAGAAAAGCAATCAGTGTAACCAGTAGTACCGATAATAATGGAAGGAGAATGCATGTTTCCTTTCATTGATGTCATTGAAATCAGCACTTGTGTCTATAGGTCTAGTATGTGATTTATTTTCTACATCTTACTTGATTTTTGTAGAAAATAATGTTAATAGAAACAGCATTTAGTGTAGCAAGATACCCATCACTTTCCCTTTGGGGCTGTAAACATTCAATTATCTTAAAGCCATCACTTTCCCTTTGGGGCTTTAAACATTCAATTATCTTAAAGCCATCACTTTCCCTTTGGGGCTTTAAACATTCAATTATCTTAAAGCCATCACTTTCCCTTTGGGGCTTTAAACATTCAATTATCTTAAAGCCATCACTTTCCCTTTGGGGCTGTAAACATTCAATTATCTTAAAGCCATCACTTTCCCTTTGGGGCTTTAAACATTCAATTATCTTAAAGCCATCACTTTCCCTTTGGGGCTTTAAACATTCAATTATCTTAAAGCCATCACTTTCCCTTTGGGGCTTTAAACATTCAATTATCTTAAAGCCATCACTTTCCCTTTGGGGCTGTAAACATTCAATTATCTTAAAGCCATCACTTTCCCTTTGGGGCTGTAAACATTCAATTATCTTAAAGCCATCACTTTCCCTTTGGGGCTGTAAACATTCAATTATCTTAAAGCCATCACTTTCCCTTTGGGGCTTTAAACATTCAATTATCTTAAAGCCATCACTTTCCCTCTGGGGCTGTAAACATTCAATTATCTTAAAGCCATCACTTTCCCTTTGGGGCTTTAAACATTCAATTATCTTAAAGCCATCACTTTCCCTTTGGGGCTTTAAACATTCAATTATCTTAAAGCCATCACTTTCACTTTGGGGCTTTAAACATTCAATTATCTTAAAGCCATCACTTTCCCTTTGGGGCTGTAAACATTCAATTATCTTAAAGCCATCACTTTCCCTTTGGGGCTTTAAACATTCAATTATCTTAAAGCCATCACTTTCCCTTTGGGGCTGTAAACATTCAATTATCTTAAAGCCATCACTTTCCCTTTGGGGCTTTAAACATTCAATTATCTTAAAGCCATCACTTCTAAACGATTTCCACTCTCAAACTGATGTTGCAACAAATACTGCCAAGTCCCCATGAGCTGATTCCTACTTTATAGCCCTTTGTTTTTCTACCCTCATGAAATGCCAAACGTTTCTCCAGAAATACTTGTTGAGGGTCATAATAACTCCAGTGACTTCGGATTGTTTGAGCGTTTACAGGCTGGTAGGACAGTGGGGATTAGGATGCTCATAGTCATTCAGTGGACTGAAGACAAATGTCACAAGGCAATAGGCTGTGATACTATTGTCACTCCTGGTGTGTGATCTCATTTAATCAGATTGGCGTGTGTGGTGGATGACATAGTTTACTGACATGTTGTATATGGTACTTGTAACTAATTATATTACAGAACTATTGTAGGGTCATCGACAAACTGTGAAAGATTCAAATGCAAAATATTATTTTATGATTGACATATTATTAATGGCTATTAACATTTACAATTACGGAAAGCTTAGAAAAGAAGGACAAATCTCAACCTGGATTGAGAAATTCATGGCAACAAACAGCCAACTACACTTATGTCAAATGTAGTCTAGATGACAAAAATGGCGTATTTATGTCTAACTACAATGCCCTCAGAAAGTATTCATACACATTCATACACATTTTGTTGTTACAGCCTGAATTCAAAATGGATTAAATAGATGTATTTTCTTACTCATCTACACACAATACCCCATACTGACAGTGATATTTTAATATGTTTGCAAATATCTTATAGGGGTGTGGATTAACTGAGTCAATACATGTAATAGCTGCCAAATGTGATTCTAACATCTGTGAGTCTTTCTGGGTAAGTCTCTAAGAGCTTTGCACACCTGGATTGTACAATATTTTCCAATGATTATTTTCAATATTCTTCAAGCTCTGTCAAATTGGTGGTTGATCATTGCTAGACAACCATTTTCATGTCTTGCCATAGATTTCTTTTAATTTGTAATTTTACCCCGTTTTATCCCCAATTTCGTGGTGTCCAATTGTTTTTAGTAGCTACTATCTTGTCTCATCGCTACAACTCCCGTACGGGCTCGGGAGAGACGAAGGTTGAAAGTTATGCGTCCTCTGATACACAACCCAATCAAGCCGCACTGCTGCTTAACACAGCGCGCATCCAACCTGGAAGCCAGCCGCACCAATGTGTCGGAGGAAACACTGTGCACCTGGCAACCTTGGTTAGCGCGCACTGCGCCCGGCACGCAACAGAGTCGCTGGTGCGCGATGAGACAAGGATATCCCTACCGGCCAAACCCTCCCTATCCCTAGCCAATTGTGTGTCGCCCCACGGACCTCCCAGTCGCGGCCGGTAATGACAAAGCCTGAGCGCGAACCCAGAGTCTCTGATGGCCCAGCGCCCTTAACCACTGCGCCACTTTTGGAACCCTTTTTCTAAGAGAGTATGGATAACTAATTACTTTTCCTCCATGTGAATGTCTCTCAGTAACACTACCGTCGATAATTGTGTCTGTCTGGCCTTCAGAATTAAACAATGGATTTTCTTAGAAACTGTCTTAGAGCTGCTGTCTGAATAGAGGGTCTCAGAGGGCAGACAGGGGAAAATTGATAAGCACTTCATTGTGGAGAAGAATGTGAAACTGAATGTATCGACATACGGTTGGTCTGCCGTGTTTCTACAGAAACCAAATAAAACGTAAATTCCAAGAATGAAGACGCACAAGTATCAAGCGTGTCTACAGCGTATTGTGTTTGAATGGATGGATGCAGCTGCTAGTTTGAAAGAGAAAACATCTCTCGAGAGATGCTTTCAACAGGGTTGGGTCTTCTTGTACTTGATGATGGCACGCTGCCAGATATTTCCCTCTTGTGACAAATACCACTTTTTTCAAGCCCTCAATTAATTTGCCATCTTCCCTAGCTGCATTTGTCTGTCTCCTGGCAGTTATGGCAGATATTCATTTAACTGAACCTGTCACAGAATGATGTATGATATATATTAATGGGCCTAGGCAGCTGAATGACTGACACATGAAATATGACATCCTGTCTGTCTGTCATCGCTGGATTTGTTTAATGCCACACTGAGATTATCCAGCATTGGGATTTTCGATGCTTCCTGTCACCCTAATAATGTCTGTGCTGCGTGAACACATGAAGGTACAGACACACACGGACAGACCCACACACACCCCTCTGCTATGCCTTGCTGTTCTCTGCCATGGTTAGAGCAGGCAGTCAGTTAACAGTAGGGCTGGGTGATATGTCCTAAAATAATATCTCAATATACAGTTTATCACAAAAGTGAGTACACCCCTCACATTTTTGTAAATATTTGAGTATATCTTTTCATGTGACAACACTGAAGAAATGACACTTTGCTACAATGTAAAGTAGTGAGTGTACAGCTTGTATAACAGTGTAAATTTGCTGTCCCCTCAAAATAATTCAACACACAGACATTAATGTGTAAACCGCTGGCAACAAAAGTGAGTACACCCCTAAGTGAAAAAGTCCAAATTGGGTCAATATTTTGTGTGGCCACCATCATTTTCCAGCACTGCCTTAACCCTCTTGGGCATGGAGTTCACCAGAGCTTCACAGGTTGCCACTGGAGTCCTCTTCCACTCCTCCATGACAACATCACGGAGCTGGTGGATGTTAGAGACCTTGCACTCCTCTACCTTCCGTTTGAGGATAACCCACGGATGCTCAATCGGGTTTAGGTCTGGAGACATGCTTGGCCAGTCCATCACCTTTACCCTCAGCTTCTTTAGCAAGGCAGTGGTCGTCTTGGAGGTGTGTTTGGGGTCGTTATATATATAGCTTATTTAGAGAAAACAAATAAAAAAAAATATATATATATATCTTTTTTTCTCTAAATAAGCTCTGTTACATAATTAAAGGTCAAAACACTACGTATAAAATTATACTAAGGCTAAATATAAGCCTTCCACAACCATAAGAGCCACTAATAATTTAATTACTTTATCAAAATAGTTTAATCTGCCTTTTTGCAATATTCACTGATCTGGCTTACAAGTCTGTCTATGAAAAGCCCCCTTTTTGTTAAAAATTTAACCAGATCCATGCACATCCATAATAAGGACCAACTTCTGGTAGCAAACATAGCAGAACATTAACACAGGTCTCATAAACAATCTCACAAGCCCAAGTGCTAGTGAGTAGCCAGCTAATCTTTATATTTAAAGTCTAGCCAAATTGGATCTATTTGCTTACTAACAAGGTAGAATAGTTGAACTGTAACTAGTGGAAACCAGTTTAAACTGCTTGTCGGAGTGGAAGAAGTGAGCGGCAGTGGGAGGGGTGTCTGTGTGTCTAGTGTCTGTGTGTCTAGTGTCTGTGTGTGAGGGGGAAGGTGCACAGTGCACACAGCACAGAAAGAGCGAAGGAGACAACCCCAAAAATACATGGAACGCTCATAAAAACGAAAACAAATAAAAACCTAGATTCTTGCGATACAAGTATTTGGAACATCGTGCTAAAACATAAATTCAAATGAATTAGATATATCGCCCAGCCCTAGTCAACATGAGGAGAAAGCATTTCTGATCAATGGAACCTGAACTGAGGTGATGGACTGACTGGCCCCCCATTCCCCCTACCACTGTTGAAATCCTCATTGATCTCATCCTACCAGTCTAGAACACTTCTCATGCACCCAACAGTGGAGCTCATGAGTAGCACTTTGCATTTATAATATTTGACCAACATCAAATCCATATTCAGACTCTACTTCTAAATGCCTGTTTTGGCCCCTGCTGCTTAATTTGTTGCACTTAATCTGCCCTGTTTTGCACCATTAGACTGCAGGGTTTAGCACTTTGGGTTTTTGAAAAGCACGTTACCAATAAAATGTAGAACTATTATTTGATATTTTCTTAGGATGCTGCACAGCATCATGGCTAGTAGGGTGCTGTATTTCTCTACTGAATGCTAGTCTGCTTGATTGATGTCTAGGCATTCATTTGAACCTACAAAAGCCACACAGGTTGTGACCGCTGTCATCGTGTCGTGCATGTTTAGAAAAAACCTCACATGAGCTGCAAACTCATATACACACACACAAAACAAACAGCAGTTGTGGTAATATCCAGCGAACAGCAGCAAAAGGGTAGTTAACCACAGTCAATGTTTGCTCTTATGTTTTAATGCACTGGGAAGGATCAGCTCATTAATGAATTGTTGTCGGGGGGAAGCCAAGGAGACCCTAGCCAATCAGATCGAGCAGCAGTCTCCATTATAGTGCAGCAGTGATGGACAGGGAACAGAAATTGGTCCGGGCATTTCTAACACACCAGACATTTTCTGGGGACCGGCCCACTGGGTTAAAGATGGAACAACCCATCTGGCATTTGCCAGAACTGCCCTATGGCCAGTCTGTTTTTGTAGTGCAGAATCCCCCTTCTCTACCCTCCAAACAGCTGTTGGCAGACACACCTTAATGCTTTTGTAGCTTTTAATTGAAAACGATGATAAAGGGCTGAATCCACACTAGTTATCTTGCCAAGGCCATTGACATTAACCCTAAAGATCTCAGTGGCTATAGACCCAGTCTGGGTCTTTGGAGCGGAGTGTCTTGCTAGATTGAATAGCCTTTTAGTTAGGCTCTATATGAAGGCCATTCGAAATGTTTGGAGAATGGTGTTATTCACTCAGCATCTAGCCTACACATAGCTGAGGTGTTTTAGTTTTTATGTGGATAGGTAAGTTTCTTTCAATAACCTTCAAGAAACGTCAGTTCAGTACAAGATGAAGACGAGACAGAAACCATTATATTTCTTTGCATTCAAGTGATACCAAGTTTTTCAGTAGAATACTCCATCAAATAGAAAAGATATCCATTAAATTAATGAGGTCACTTACACTATATATACAAAGTATGTGGAACATCCCTTCAAATTAGTGGATTCGGCTACTTTAGCCACACACATTGCTGACAGGTGTATAAAATCGAGCACACAGCCATGCAATCGCCATCGACAAACATTGGCAGGAGAATGGCCTTACTGAAGAGCTCAGTGACTTTCAACGTGACACCGTCATAGGATGCCACCTTTCCAACAAGTCAGTTAAGTCTCTGCCCTGCTAGAGCTGCCCCGGTAAACTGTACGTATTGTTATTGTGAAGTGGAAACGTCGAGGAGCAACAATGGCTCAGCCGCAAAATGGTAGGCCCCACTAGCTCACAGAACGGAACCGACGAGTGCTGAAGCGTGTAAAAATGGTCTGTCCTCAGTTGCAACACTACCGAGTTCCAAACTGCCTCTGAAAGCAATGTCAGCACAATAACTGTTCGGCAGAAGCTTCATGAAAGGGGTTTCAATGGCCGAGCAGCCACACAGTTTACATGCACAATGCCAAGTGCCGGCTGGAGTGGTGTAAAGTTCACCGCCATTGGACTCTGGAGCAGTGGAAACATGTTCTCTGGAGTTTTATTTTATCTTTATTTAACTAGACAAGTCAGTTAAGAACAAATTCTTATTTTCAATGACAGCCTAGGAACAGTGAGTTAACTGCATGTTCAGGGGCAGAATGACAGATTTGTCATTTGCTCAGGGGTTTGAACTTGCAA
The DNA here is from genome assembly GCF_034236695.1 of Oncorhynchus nerka. NCBI lineage: Eukaryota > Metazoa > Chordata > Actinopteri > Salmoniformes > Salmonidae > Oncorhynchus > Oncorhynchus nerka. The sequence goes on along the minus strand of NC_088405.1, from coordinate 68,076,220 downwards.
CCTTCCGGTTACTAGTCCAACGCTCTTACCACTAGGCTACCCTGCCACCCCTGTGATGAATCACACTTCCCTATCTGGTAGTCCGACGGACAAATCTGCGTTTGGCGGATGCCAGGACAACACTACCTGCCCCAATGTATAGTGCCACCTGTAAAGTTTGGTGGAGGAGGAATAACGGTCTGGGGCTGTTTTTCATGGTTTGGGCTAGGCCCCTTAGTTCCAGTGAAAGGAAATCTTAACTGGAGATCTTAACGCTACAGCATACAATGAGAAGATTCTGTGCTTCCAACTTTGTAGCAACAGTTTGGGGAAGGCCCTTCCCTGTTTCAGCATGACAATGCCCTTGTGCACATACAGAAATAGTTAGTCAAGATTGGTGTGGAAGAACTTGACTGGCATGCACAGAGCCCTGACCTCAACCACTTTGAACACCTATGGGATGAATTGGAACGCCGACTGCGAGCAAGGCCTAATCGGTCAACATCAGTTCCCGACCTCACTAATTCTCTTGTGGCTGAATGGAAGCAAGTCCCTGCAGCAATCTTCCAACATCTAGTGGAAAGCCAACCCAGAAGAGTGGAGGCTATTATAGCTGCAAATGGGGGACAAATTCCATATTAATGCCCATGATTTTGTAAGGAGATGTTCGACGAGCAGGTGTCCACATACTTTTGGTCATGTAATGTATCTTTGCTGATCCTTTTAACTTAATGTCAAGGTTAACATTTAAACCTAGTGAACCAACAGAATGCAACCTCCCCTCCCCATGCTACAGAAGGCTCAGCCAAACTGGCAATCTGGTAGACAGTCACAGCTCAAGGAGAGAGTATGTCAGGACCCAGACCATTATTACATTCCACCAAGGCCGACGCTGTTGTAGTTTGCAGACAGAAAATGTATTCCAAAATACTGGATACTGCTGGAGACGGAATGGATATATGAAAGGTAGCTACTGCACTGAACTCAAATGTCTTCCAGCAGCTTATGTCGCTAGCAAGGGGAACATACTCGGAGTACTGTAAATGTAAAACAACAAACTGTTTTCCTCAAGCAGATTCTGCAGACAGTTTATGTGACACCCAGAGCTGGTGAGGAATACTGGATTAATGGGTGCTGCAGCAGCTTGTGAAATGTCTCCCAGATACTCGTTAATGCACTGCTCAGTTGGGAGGAAATATATAGTGCTGCCACATCTTAACTGGCTGTATAAGCACAGACTGCAAATTACAGTTTTATTGAAATATAATTTGCTTGACTAAGTTTGTTTATAATACATTTCATAAGTCTGCATGTCACCATCTCCTTGAAACCAGGTCATTTTTTGTTATTTGTCGTCTGATGGGCCTTGGAGAGAGGGATAGAAAGCAGGATAGTGAGGGATGGGGGGAAATACAAATGTTTGCGGAGGCTGATTGTCAAATGGCATCCCTGAAGTAGGGCCCTGTCCAGTCTCAGGGTGAAGCACTCTTTTGTGCATTTCAACAGATTGTTTTCTGCTCTTGAGAGAAGACACATTTTCCCTGCCTGCTTGGTTGCACAGTGCATACGAATGGTAGATGCCTGTCTTGCCTGAGGATGTGTGTGTGTGTGTGCATGCACATGCACTTGCATTTGTATGTGCGTGTATGTTTGTGTGTGTGCACATGCATGTGCGTGCATTCACGTGTGTGTGTGTGTATCTGTGTACGTTTGTTGGTGCCAGAGGGCTGTGGGCTCATGGACAAGCCCCCGTTGAGTTTCCCACCTGGAGCTTTGAGCTTCCCCCTTTGATGCGCTCTTTTTCTCCCTTTTCTTCCAAGCTAGACCTGCACTGGGGTTATTTCCATTGCTTTTGACTTAAATGTAGCTATCTAGTTGCTCTTTTTGATAGATTGCTGAAAATGAAATACAGTTGAAGTCGGAAGTTTACATAAACTTAGGTTGGAGTCATTAAAACTCGTTTTTCAACCACTCCACAAATTTCATGTTAACAAACTATAGTTTTGGCAAGTTGGTTAGGACATCTACTTTGTGCATGACACAAGTAATTTTTCCAACAATTGTTTACAGACAGATTATTTCACTTATAATTCACTGTATCACAATTCCTGTGGGTCAGAAGCTTACAGCACTAAGTTGACTGTGGCTTTAAACAGCTTGGAAAATTCCAGAAAATGTTGCCATGGCTTTAGAAGTTTCTGATAGGCTAATTGACATCATTCGGAGGTGTACTTGTGGATGTATTTCAAGGCCTACCTTCAAACTCAGGGGAAAATCTAAAGACATTAGCCAAGACCTCAGAAAAGAAGTGTAGACCTCCACAAGTCTGGTTCATTCTTGGGAGCGATTTCCAAACGCCTGAAGGTACCACGTTCATCTGTACAAACAACAGTATGTAAGTATAAACACCATGGGACCACACAGCCGTCATACCGCTCAAGAAGGAGACGCGTTCTGTCTCCTAGAGATGAACGTACTTTGGTGCGAAAAGTGCAAATCAATCCCAGAACAACAGCAAAGGACCTTGTGAAGATGCTGGAGGAAACAGGTACAAAAGTATCTATATCCACAGTAAAACGAGTCATTTATCGACATAACCTGAAAGGCCGCTCAGCAAGGAAGAAGCCACTGCTCCAAAACCGCCATAGAAAAGCCAGACTGCGTTTTGCAACTGCAATTGGGTACAAAGATTGTACTTTTTGGAGAAATGTCCTCTGGTCTGATGAAACAAAAATAGAACTGTTTGGCCATAATGACAATCGTTATGTTTGGAGGAAAAAGGGGAAGGCTTGCGAGCCGAAGAACACCATCCCAACCGTGAAGCACAGGGGTGGCAGCATCATGTTGTGGAGGTGCTTTGCTGTAGGAGGAGCTGGTGCACTTCAGAAAATAGTCATGAGGAAGGAAAATTACGTAGGTATATTGAAGCAACACCTCAAGACATCAGTCAGGAAGTTAAAGCTTGGTCACAAATAGGTCTTCCAAAAGGACAATGACCCCAAGCATACTTCCAAAGTTGTGGCAAAATGGCTTAAGGACAACAAAGTCAAGGTATTGGAGTGGCCATCACAAAGCCCTGACCTCAATCCCATAGAAAATGTGTGAGCAGAACTGAAAAAGTGTACGCGAGCAAGGAGGCCTACAAACCTGACTCAGTTACACCAGCTCTGTCAGGTAGATTGGGCCAAAATTCTACTTATTGTGGGAAGCTTGTAGAAGGCTACCCAAAACGCTTGATCCAAGTTAAACGATTTATAGGCAATGCTACCAAATACTAATTGAGTGTATGTAAACTTCTGACCCACTGGGAATATGATGAAAGAAATAAAAGCTTAAATAAATCATTCTCTCCTATTATTCAGACATTTCACATTCTTAAAATAAAGTGATAGTAACTGACCTAAAACAGGGAATTTTTACTAGGATTAAATTGTGAAACACATAGTTTAAATGTATTTGGCTAAGGTGTATGTAAACTTCCGACTTCAACTGTATGTGAACATGGTCAAAAGCCACTCACGGACCCCCACACCCAACACCAATCCTACCCCAACAACGAGTGTGTGTGTATATATATATTGTTTTCCTCCTGTTCAGTGAATTAGTCATTGAAGTTGTTAGGTTTATGGCCCATTACTAAACCTGTTATTACCAGGTTCTGACCACTAGATGGTGTAGTTCCTGCTAAACCGGCTCACTCTTTTATCCAGTTGGAGGTTGCCAATAACTACACATCCAATACAAATTCATGGACAAGATTAGGATTGGTTGAGATTCGTAATGAGGAAGGGGTAACCTCTCTATCAGAATGGACCAATCAAGAGGTTAATTGGCCACAGCTGAAGAGGGATAGGCTCAGGGGTTTTCAGCCACATGAGTTCAACATTTCTATTGGTTGAGAATACATTCCCTTCAAAAAAGGTCTGGAGCAGTTAGACCGCTGCAGGTGAACAAGCAAACTATTAGGCTACAACATTTCTAATGGTGTCAATGTTATGGTCTCTAATAGTCTTCAAAGGTAAATATCCCAAAGACACAATGCATTGTGTTTTGCAATAGTTTATATAGGGGAGTGGCTTAATTATTTATAGTGAACAAAAATATAAATGCAACATGCCACAATTTCAAAGATTTTGCTGAGCTACAGCTCATATAAGGAAATCAGTCAATTGAAATAAATTCATTAGGCCTTATCTATGGATTTGACATGATTGGGGCAGGGGTGCTGCCCACCCACTGGGTAGCCAGGCCCAGCCAATCAGAATGAGTATTTCCCCACAGAAGCGCTTTTTTACAGACAGAAGTACTCCTCAGCACCCCACCCTCCCTCAGACAATCCCGCAGGTGAAGAAGCCAGATGTGGAGGTCCTGGGCTGGCGTGGTTGCATGTGGTCTGCGTTTGCGAGGCCAGTTGGACATACTGCCAAATTCTCTAAAACAACATTGGAGGCAGCTTATGGTAGAGAAATTAACATTAAATTATTTGGCAACAGCTCTGGTGGACATTCCTGCAGTCAGCGGGCCAAATGCACGCTCCCTCAAAACTTGAGACATCTGTGGCATTATGTTGTGTGACAAAACTGCACATTTTAAAATGTACTTTTATTGTCCCAGCATAAGGTGCACCTGTGTAATGATCATGCTGTTTAATCAGCTTCTAGATATGCCACACCTGTCAGTTGGATGGATTTTCTTGGCAAAAGAGAACTGTTTACTAACAGGGATATAAACACATTTGTGCACAAAATTTGAGAGAAAAAAGCTTTTTGTGTGAATGGAACATTTCTGAGATCTTTTATTTCATCTCATGAAACATGGGACCAACACTTTACATGTTGCGTTAATATTTTTGTTCAGTGTATATAATGGTGTATTTTGTAAGTGTAATGGTTTCAAGTGGATTTAATGGTAAATGTTCTAATAGGTTTTCTTTTTTAATAGGGTTGTCATTCTCAGCATAGTAACAATGGCTCCACCATGGTCTATAGTCAAAACTAAAGACTAATGTCAGTGTTTATATGATAAGGGCTGCAAGAAAACTGGTTCAGAGAAAGGTATCATGGAGCTGCCAAAGTAGAAAACTGGAAAATCATTGCCAAAAAGAGTGGATGATTTGGTCATTCGATTCTACAATACAATGAATATAGTAGACTTATTCAAGGAAAGATGCCGTCACTGCCAATTCCTACATCACGAAGGCTCAAGATCAGTATCTAAAGCAATGCAAGGAAAATCTAAAGGAAGGAGAAGTCATTGTACTTTGTGATTCGTTTGTAATCCAGGATGAGGTCCAACGCTATCACTGGAACATGGAATAATGTACCCTACACCCAGTTGTACTGTACTACAGATTAAATGTCCAGATCAATGAAGACAAGGCTCTACACTGACATTTTTTACAAGGAGCATGTGTGCGCCTAAGAAAGTGTATGCACCCACAGATATGTAGGAGCACAATGAAAAACATTTGCGGTAAATAAAGCTAGAATCCTTCATTTTTCTAGTCACTCTGGTGCGCCTAAAGAAAAATTCCAGGTCACACAGCAAAATATTTATGCAAATATGCGAGTACTGTAGAGCCCTGGAAGATTCCCTGTGTTTAGTTTCTGACGACCTGACTCAGTCTCTATGTGGGTGCCACAGGGCTGAATTCTCGGGCTGAATTCTCTCTGTATATATCAATGATGTCGTTCTTGCTGCTGGTGATTCTCTGATCCACCTCTATGCAGACGACACCATTCGGTATACATCTGGCCCTTCTTTGGACACTGTGCTAACAAACCGCCAAACGAGCTTCAGCGCCATACAACACTCCTTCCGTGGCCTCCAACTGCTTTTAAATGCTAGTAAAACTAAATGCATGCTCTTCAACCGATTGCTGCCCGCACCCTCCTGCCCGACTAGCATCACTACTCTGGACGGTTCTGACCTAGAATATGTGGACTACATATTGACTTTGCGATGTCATTTACAAAATAGCCCCCAACACTCTACTCAGCAAACTGGATGTAGTCTATCACAGTGCCATCCGATTTATCACCAAAGCCCCATATACTACCCACCACTGTGACCTCTATGCTCTCGTTGGCTGGTCCTCACTACATATCCGTTGCCAAACCCACTGGTTCCAGGTCTATAAGTCTTTGCTAGGTAAAGCCCCGCCTTATCTCAGTTCACTGGTCACCATAGCAACACCCACCCGTAGTACGAGCTCCAGCAGGTATATTTCACTGGTCATCCCCAAAGCCAACACTTCCTTTGGCTGCCTTTCCTTCCAGTTCTCTGCTGCCAATGACTGGAACGAATTGCAAAAATCTCTGAAGCTGGAGTCTTATAACTCCCTCTCTAACTTTAAGCATTAGCTGTCAGAGCAGCTTACCGATCACTGTACCTGTACACAGCCAATCTGTTAATAGCACACCCGACTACCTCATCCCCATAACATTACTTACCCTCTTGCTCTTTTGCAGCCCAGTATCTCTACTTGCACATCATCATCTGCACATCTATCACTCCATGATTAATGCTAAGTTGTAATTATTTTCGCCACTATGGCCTATTTATTGCCTACCTCCCTACCCTTCTACATTTGCACACACTGTCCATAGATTTTTCTTTTCCTTTTTGTTATTGACTGTACGTTTGTTTATGTGTAACTCTGTGTTGTTCTTTTTGTCGCACTGCTACTTGGTTAAATAAAGGTGAAATAATACAAATCAATCAATCAATTATAGTATGTATGTCGAGAATAATGTAGAAATGAATGGCTGTGCTGGACAGTAACAATTGTAACATTTTCATCCATTTGTGCCACCATGGAAAATCACCATGTGACGGGATATGAGGAACAATAAAATGTCTTACAACAAGAGCAAGCCTCCAAAGACCTCTGCAAGACAAGTGTATGAATTTTACACAGAGGTGATGTGATTTCCCATACTTTAATAGGACTATATCATTTTTTGATATAGAAGCTAAAGTCTAAATGATTACATTAAAATGTTACGATTATTATCACACAAGTGATAAAAGAATGGAATGTGATGCAATGTTTGCGCTTTTCTGATTACTAATTTCTGTGTTCTATTGACGTGCTGTTCTAATAACCAATTTCTGTGTTCATGCAAGTGACTGATTTAACGAATCCTCAACTTATCAGTATCTGCGATTTGGCAGGATGCCCAGACCTTGTTTTGGGAACGAGAATGAAAGATATCTCAGTTTCAAGGTCTCAGCTTCGAGAGAAGAAGCCTTGTGAGGTATTGGTCTGTCACATGTTATTAACCACTATTGGTCTGTCACATGTTATTAACCACTATTGGTCTGTCACATGTTATTAACCACTATTGGTCTGTCACATGTTATTAACCACTATTGGTCTGTCACATGTTATTAACCACTATTGGTCTGTCACATGTTATTAACCACTATTGGTCGGTCACATGAATGAAACAAAACGGTAATGAATAATTAATGATGCTAAATCATGCAAATATAACGTGTGTGTATAGTCATATATAAGACAACTGCTGGGGCTTCCCAGGGACAACTCCTAATTTACATGTGTACTATGGTACATTGAGTTGGTTGGAACCTCTCCAGCGCGCTGACAAATAAACAATGATTAATTTAAGATTGACTTTGAGTATCCCTGTGCAAGAATTTCCACGACAGTATGATAATGCACGGTCCAGTGTCTCAAGGATCTGTATACCATTTCTGGAAGCTGAAAATGTCCCAGTTACTCCATGGCCTGCATACTCACCAGACATGTCACCAATTGAGCATGTTTGGGATCTCTGGGTTGACGTGTACAACAGCATATTCCAGTTCTTGCCAATATCCAGCAACTTTGCACAGCCATTGAAGAGGAGTGGGACAACATTACACAGGCCACAATCAACAGCCTGATCAACTGACTGGTTTTCTGTAGGGGCGTGTATCTTTGACCAACAGATCCATACAGTGGCAAGAAAAAGTATGTGAACCCTTTCTGAATAAATTGGTCATTAAATTTGATCTGATCTTCATCTAAGTCACAACAATAGACAGAGTGTGCTTAAACTAGTATTTTTCTTCTCTACTGTATATTGAACACATCATTTAATCATTCATAGTGTAGGTTGGGAAAAGTATGTGAACCCCTAAGGCTTATGACTTCTCCAAAAGCTATTTGGAGTCCAATCAATGAGACAAGATTGGAGATGTTGGTTAGAGCTGCCTTGCCCTATAAAAACGCTCACAAAATTTGAGTTTGCTATTCACAAGAGGCATTGCTTGATGTGAACCATCGAACAAAAGAGGTCTCAGAAGACCTAATATTAAGAATTGTTGACTTGCATAAAGCTGGAAAGGGTTACAAAAGTATCTCTAAATGCCTTGATGTTCATCAGTCCACGGTAAGACAAATTGTCTATAAACTGAGAAAGTTCAGCACTGTAGCTACTCTCCCTAGGAGTGGCCGTCCTGCAAAGATGACTGCAAGAGCACAGCGCAGAATGCTCAGTGAGGTTAAGACGAATCCTAGTGTCAGCTAAAGACTTACGAAAATCTCTGGAACATGCTAACATCTCTGTTGACGAGTCTACAATACGTAAAACACTAAACAAGAATGGGATTCATGGGAGGACACCACGGAAGAAGCCACTGCTGTCAAAAAAAGTTTGCAAAAGTAAGTCTTTAGCTGACGTTTGCAAAAGTGCACCTGGATGTTCCACAGCACTACTGGCAAAATATTATGTGGGCAGATTAAACTACAGTTGAGTTGTTTGGAAGGAACACACAACACTATGTGTGAAGAAAAAAAGTCACAGCACACCAACATCAAATCCTCATCCCAACTGTAAAGTATGGTGGAGGGAGCATCATGGTTTGGGGCTGCTTTGCTGCCTCAGGGCCTGGACAGCTTGCTATCATTGGTGGAATAATGAATTCCCAATTTTACCAAGAGATTTTGCAGGAAAATGTTATGGTATCTGTCCGCCAATTGAAGCTCAACATAAATTGGGTGACGCAACAGGACAACGACCCAAAACACATAAGTAAATCGACAACAGAATGGCTTCAACAGAAGAAAACACGCCTTCTGGAGTGGCCCAGTCAGAGTCCTGACCTCAACCCGATTGAGATGCTGTGGAATGACCTCGAGAGCGGTTCACATCAGACATCCCAAGAATATTGCTGAACTGAATCAGTTTTGTAAAGAGGAGTGGTCCAAAATTCCTCCTGACCGTTGTGCAGGTCTGATCCGCAACTACTGGAAACGTTTGGTTGAGGTTATTGCTGTCAAAGGAGGGTCAACCAGTTATTCAATCCAATAGTTCACATACTTTTCCCACCCTGCACTGTGAATGTTTACACAGTGTGTTCAATAAAGACATGAAACCATATCATTGTTTGTGTGTTATTAGTTTAAGCAGACTGTGTTTGTCTATTGTTGTGACCTAGATGAAGATCAGATCAAAATGTATGACCCAATGTATGCAGAAATCCAGGTATTTCCAAACGGATCACATACTTTTTCTTGCCACTATATCTGTATTGCCATTCATGTGAAATCCATAGATTAGAGCCTAATGAATTTATTTCAATTGACTGATTTCCTTATGAACTGTAACTCAGTCAAGTCTTTTAAATTGTTGCATGTTGCTTTTAGATTTTGGTTCAGTATATATTTGTTTAGATGTGTAGCATATTGATGAGTAGCCTATTGTGTTATTGGTTTTATTTTCCTAAAACAATAATTGTACATCTCACAGTTCAGCTGTCTGAGATTTGTGCACTAAATGCATCAGGGTATTGCATCCAGGCCTAGTCGTCCACTTAATGATATTAATATTTACGAAATACATAAAGGGAGCGAAGCTTAGGGCCAGGGCTAGAGAGACCGAGAGAAAGATGGAAATATGCCGGCGCTATGTTCCCAACACCAACATGCATTTCTTTATAGTTGTCAGATAGGCTACTACTGCTATACAGATGCGTGCTGGTGGCAGGGAAGTCAGGTGCAGGAGATCGAACTTGGTATAAACGGAGCAGTTTAATAAAGTGCTCAAAAACTCAGAAAACCAAAATATACTAAATAATACAAGTGGGTACAAAACCCGTCGCACACACTTGCACATAGCTTACAAACAAACAATCACTGACAAGGACATGAGGGGGAACAGAGGGTTAAATACACAAAATGTAATTGATGGGATTGGAACCAAGTCTGATACAAGACAAAACCAAAGGAAAATTAAAAGAGGATCAGCGATGGCTAGAAAGTCAGTGACTTTGACCGCCGAACGCCGACCGAACAAGGAGAGGGACCAACTTCGGCGGTAGTCGTGACAGCGGCAAACACAAAATGACATTTGGAACTTAATTTGGCCAGAGAAAATAGCTCAACAGACTGAAAAAAAACACTTGTTGCATTTTTAAAGAACTGGTTTAAACCAGCCTATATTGCAGCAATTATCAACACAGATGAGTGCCTACTGTAGGTAGGCATACCCAACAAATGACAGCAATAGGCTAGTACTATTTCTTTTACAACAGGCCTACTTTTGACCTATCTTAAACTAAATATTGAGCGCAAGTTTTAAAAGACCGTTAGAACTTAATTTAGCCAATGAAAATGGCTCAACAAAATAAATAAATAAAATAACTGGTTTAGATTAGGGAATAGGATTATTAAATGTTAATTCGGCCTACAATGATATACAATAATAATGATAAACAAATGATAATAAATACGAAAATAAATAAATACAAGTTAGAATTGTACATCAAACCTGAATGGTGAGTTGCATACAGTCCATTTGGCCGTGCCAACGTTTTTCTCATCTTTGTCCACTAAAATATTTAAGCTTGTCCCAGAGGACATTCCAATTGTCGGCTTCTTTTCACTATACTCTTTCTCCTCATTTTACTTAAATGAAAAAGGCCTCGTCTTTCCAATCAACAGTAGCCTAGGCCAAGGCTCCTTTCACTTGCTCTCCGTCTCTCTCATCAGCAGGTGATCAGCCGGAACCACTTTCAGCTGGGACTGTGCTTTTTGCAAGTATTCAGGCCCCTTGACTTTTTCCACATTACAGCCTAATTCTAAAATATATTTTTTTCATCCCTCAATCTACAAACGATACCTCATAATGACAAAGCAAAAACAGACTTTTTGATTTTTTTTTTCAAATGTATATATATAAAAAAATATATCACATTTACATAAGTATTCAGACCCTTTACTCAGTACTTTTTGTGGAAGCACCTTTGACAACTATTACAGCCTCGAGTCTTCTTGGGTATGACGCTACAAGCTTGGCACACCTGTATTTGGTGAGTTTCTCCCATTCTTCTCTGCAGATCATCTCAAGCTCTGTCAGGTTGGATGGGGCGTGTCGCTGCACAGCTATTTTCAGGTCTCTCCAGAGATGTTAGATTGAGTTCAAGTCTGGGCTCTGGATGGGCCACTCAAGGACATTCAGAGACTTTTCCCTAAGCCACTCCTGCGTTGTCTTGGCTGTTTGCTTAGGGTTGTTGTCTTGTTGGAAGGTGAATCTTCGCCCCAGTCTGAGGTCCTGAGTGCTCTGGAGCAGGTTTTCCTCAAGGATCTCTCTGTACTTTGGTCCATTCATTTTTCCCTTGATCCTGGCAAGTCTTCCAGTCCTTGCTGCTGAAAAATATCCCCACAGCATGAAGCTGCCACCATCATGCTTCACCTGTAGGGATGGTGCCAGGTTTCCTCCAGATGTGACGCTTGGCATTCAGACCAAAGTGTTCAGTCTTGGCCAAAGACTCTAGTTTCTCATGATCTGAGAGTCCTTTAGGTGCCTTTTGGCAAAATCCAAAATCCAAACGAGCTGTTATGTGCCTTTTACTCTACGATAAATGCCTGATTGGTGAAGTGCTACAGAGATGGTTGTTCTTCTGGAAGGTTCTCCGATCTCCACAGAGGAACTCTAGAGCTCTGTCAGAGTGACCATCAGGTGACCATCAGGTTCTTGGTCACCTCCCTGACCAAGGCCCTTCTCCCCGATTGCTCAGTTTGGCAGGGCGGCCAGCTCTAGGAAGAGTCTTGGTGGTTCCAAACTTCTTCCATTTAAGGATGATGGAGGAGCAACATTTTTTCTTTCATAGCAAAGGGTCTGAATACTTAAGTAAATAAGGTATTTATGTTTTACAATTTTTATACGTTTGCAAAAATGTCTAACAACGTTTTTTTCGCTTTGTCATTATGGGGTATTGTGTGTAGATTGATAAGGATAAAAAAAAACATTTAAGAATAAGACTTTAACAAAACAAAATGTGGAGAAAGTGTAGGGGTCGGAATTCTTTCCGAATGCACTGTAAGCTATTTGTTTTGAGTTTGACAAGCTCGCACAGTTCATCACCTCATACACATTCAATTAACAGGGGGTCCAATCGGGCCCAGACAGTAAATACATTTTAATTGCACATACCTGTTAGATGAATTTGAATGTGTTCATTAACCAATTCAATTAAAACAACAAGAATTTGTAAGGTTCTTATTTGCATAAAATGGACAGAGACCAGCCACCAAAATTAGCCAATAGCGTTTATTCTCGAGAGCTCTGGTCATAATACCATGTACATTGGTTTATATACCTCAGATACAATGGCAATATAGTTCACAAGCCTTCTCACATTGTCTGCCACCTGTTAAACAATCTACTACAATCCCAAGGTCTCCCCTCCCTGGGTAGAGACAGAATGTCCTGTAAGGAGCACAGTATTCCAGCCGGTCTGACGATAGCTCCATTCGTTTCTAACAATGAACAGCATGTCCTTGTTCTAATTCTTGACTAAAACTACACATCTTATATTCAGTATTATGATTATAATAAGATTCATACATTCATATAGTAACAGAGTAGTATTCTGTTTAGTTATAGTTCTAAGCTAAATGTATACATAATTTAGTCATTATTCATAAAAATCCCATAACAATACCCGAGTCCTATGGAAATTAAATCAGACCCGACCCAGATCCGAGACGAGACAGAATTTAGGATCCGCTCAGGGCCAGGGTCGGATCTCGGAATTTTGCATCTGTTGTAGCTGTGACCTCTGTCCAGACAGGCTACTTTAGGAAACTTCCCGAATGTGTGGCCGATGTGAAATGGCTAGCTAGTTAGCGGTGGTGCGCGCTAATAGTGTTTCAGTCGGTGAAGTCACTCGCTCTGAGACCTAGAAGTAGTTGTTCCCCTTGCTCTGCAATGGCTGCGGCTTTTGTGGCGCGATGGGTAACGATGCTTCGTGAGTGACCGTGGTTGATGTGTGCAGAGGGTCCCTGGTTCGAGCCCAGGTTGGGGTGAGGAGAGGGACGGAAGCTATACTGTTACAAATGCACATAGAGAGAACTCATACATACATACACATCCTAAAAGGACCCATCAATCAAAGCCACCAGTGCACCACAGACACACACAAATCTCATTTCTCATTTTCTAAAAACAAATTCAAACCTAGACTCACCTTCAAATCTTGGCTGTAGTCCATCGGAAAGTAGGCCTAGGCTACATTATTGCATAATGCTAAAATAATGTTGCCTATCAATTGAATTGACAAGGAAAGTTTGAAGGGGGAAGAGAGAGACCACTATACTATTACTATAGTATAACATCAAACTGCCCCCTAGGTTTTTTTCATTCATTTGAGTCCGACGGAATCCTGGTGGTTTTTATTGTAGTTGTGAAGATATTTTAAAATCATGCCTAGACAATAAAATATGCTTGGTTGCGAAATGTATACATTTCCCCATAGGTTTACTATTTACATCGAGGAAATGTGATCAGGATCATTATTTTAATTTTGTATTTTTTTGTTGTTGAATTTGACCCCTTTTTCTCCCCAATTTCATGGTATCCAATTGTTAGTAGCTACTATCTTGTCTCATCGCTACAACTCCCGTACGGGCTCGGGAGAGACGAAGGTTGAAAGTCATGCGTCCTCCGATACACAACCCAACCAAGCCGCACTGCTTCTTAACACAGCGCGCATCCAACCTGGAAGCCAGCCGCAGCAATGTGTTGGAGGAAACACTGTGCACCTGGCAACCTTGGTTAGCGCGCACTGCACCCGGCCTGCCACAGGAGTTGCTGGTGCACGATGAGTCAAGGACATCCCTACCGGCCAAACCCTCCCTAACCCAGACGATGCTAGGCCAATTGTGCGTCGCCCCACGGACCTCCTGGTCGCAGCCGGTTACGACAGAGTCTGGGGTCGAAACCCAGAGTCTCTGGTGGCACAGCTGGCGCTGCAGTACAGCACCCTTAACCACTGCGCCACCCGGGAGGCCCTAGGATCATTATTTTAGCGATTCACGTTAGACGTCCCTCCTGCTGATGTGAACAGCGCACTTGAACTTGATATGCGTTTTAGGGCTGATCCCATTTAGTCAACTGGTTGATTGTTTGGTCGATAGGCTGTTGGTCGAGATTTCTTTAGTCGAGCAGTCAGTCGCAATTATTATACTTTTTTTGTAGCATAAGACACCTGTTTGATTCTCCACTGTCTGATTGGACTAATCCATTGTGAAGGCCATGGGGATGGCACAGTCCACCACTCTAAGATGAGCTACTGAAATTGTCTACCGTATGGTAATATTATGTAGGCTAAGAACAATGAACAATGGTGCAGCACTATTTTATTACAAATGTGCTTTCTCCCACTTTGGATAGTGGTCGCTGTCCATGGTTCTGAAACATCAGTGCGCTGTTGAATTGGCGCCTTTTCCTAGACCATGTTGCTATGTGCATAATAGCAAAGTTAACAAGCATATTGATGTGGAAAACAATTCGGCGGAGGCAGCAGCGGAGTTAGGAGATGAGAAAACACCCCTTGCCTTAATTGTTTAAGAAAAGCGAGAGAGGAAACCAACTTAATTAGGTCTATAATCATAAGCTGAACTGTAAAATGTACCAGACTTTGGAAATAATCCATATATACCGCATCTACAGAAATAAGTCCGATTCTGCTTCTGTTGCCTGTTTGAGTGTTTGGTTAATTTGGCAAGAGAAAATGGCTCAACAGAATGAATCAAGACACTTGTTGCATATTTAAAGAACTGGTTAAACCTTAAACAAGCCAATATTGCAGAAATGATCAACAAAGGTGAGTGCCTACCTCACGCAACAACAAGATGTCAGATGAAGCAATTTCACAAATTCTTCTGTTTTTAATCTTTGCTATGATGTAATCCTTTTTGTGTACTTTTTTTTGTTAGAACAGCCTCTCTTATTTACTGTTGTTTGCACTGTTCTAAATGGTCATAAAAAAATATATATATTGTAATCTAACAGAACCCGTTTGTCACACATAATACATTCCTTTTATGATCATCATTATAATTATATGTAATATCATTGTCATTTTTGTTTGGCATACATTTTACGTGAAAAATTGGAGTCCGCCCAGCTAAGTTCAGCAGTTTACCACATACTCATAGGCCTAGCCCTCACTATCAGCCTCTCTATCTCTCCCCTCTCCTTTCATCCTTCCACATCAGTGCTCTCTCTACTGCCTTTCTCTCCCTGGCCCACAGCTCTTTCTCTGCTCCAGTCATTACACTAGGCTTGAACACAGATCTGATCTCTCTGGCTCTCTCTCGCTCTCTGACAGACATACATACAGACAGACAGACAGACAGACAGACAGACAGACAGACAGACAGACAGACATACATACATACAGACATACAGACAGACAGACAGACAGACAGACAGACAGACAGACACAGACAGACAGACATACAGACAGACAGACAGACAGACAGACAGACAGACAGACAGACAGACAGACAGACAGACAGACAGACATACATACAGACATACAGACATACAGACAGACAGACAGACAGACAGACAGACAGACAGACAGACAGACAGACAGACAGACAGACAGACATACATACATACAGACAGACAGACAGACAGACAGACAGACAGACAGACAGACACAGACAGACAGACATACAGACAGACAGACAGACAGACAGACAGACAGACATACAGACAGACATACAGACAGACAGACAGACAGACAGACAGACAGACAGACACAGACAGACAGACATACAGACAGACAGACAGACAGACAGACAGACAGACAGACAGACATACATACAGACATACAGACAGACAGACAGACAGACAGACAGACAGACAGACAGACAGACAGACAGACAGACAGACATACATACATACAGACAGACAGACAGACAGACAGACAGACAGACAGACAGACAGACAGACATACAGACAGACAGACAGACAGACAGACAGACAGACAGACAGACAGACAGACAGACAGACAGACAGACAGACAGACAGACAGACAGACAGACAGACAGACAGACAGACAGACAGACAGACAGACAGACAGACAGACAGACAGACAGACAGACAGACAGACAGACAGACAGACAGACAGACAGACAGACAGACCGACCGACCGACCGACCGACCGACCGACCCACCACTGAGAACAGTGCTCAGATCTGACCCTTCCTACCCTGAACCCCTCACCTGTGCCTACAGGCCAGACAGTAACATCTATGTAATGAAAGTTTGAGGTATTTTTTTCCTTATCATAGCGACTTAAGGTGGAATGTTAGAGTCAAAGTAAACTGAAGAAAATATAAATGCAACATGCAACAATTTTACTGAGTTAAAGTTCATATAAGGAAATCAGTCAATTGAAATAAATAAATTGGGCCCTAATCTATGGATTTCTTTGTTCAGTATATTTGATCCATGGTTTTATTCATTTTAATTCCTGGTTGCCTCATTGTTGTATCATTTGATTTACACAACATGCCTACCACTTTGAAGATCCAAAATATTTTTTTGTGTGAAACAAACAAGAATGAAGACAAAAAAACAGAAAACTTGAGCGTGCATAACGATTCACCCCCCCACATCTAGCCACTGGGATTTTTGCCCATTCTTAAAGGCAAAACTGCTCCAGCTCCTTCAAGTTGGTTAGGTTCTGCTGGTCTACAGCAATATTTGAGTCATACCACAGGTTCTCAATTGGATTGAGGTCTGGGTTTTGACTAGGCCATTCCAAAACATTTAAATTTTTCCCCTTAAACCACTCAAGTGTTGCTTTAGCAGTATGCTTAGGGTCATTGTCCTGCTGGAAGGTGAACCTCCATCCCAGTTTCAAATCCCTGGAAGACTGAAACAGGTTTCCCTCAAGAATTTCCCTGTATTTAGCACCATCCATCATTCCTTAAATTCTGACCAGTTTCCCAGTCCCTGCCGATGAAAAACATCCTCATGGCATGATGCTGCCACCACCTTGCTTCACTGTGGTGATGGTGTTCTCCGGGTGATGATAGGTGTTTGGTTTGCGCCAGACATAGCCCAGCTCTGTGGAGTGTACGGCTTCAAGTGGTCCTATGGACAGATACTTCAATCTTCGGTGTGAAGCTTTGCAGCTCATTCAGGCTTATCTTTGGTCTCTTTGTTGCCTCTCTTATTAATGCCCTCCTTGCCTAGTCCGTGAGTTTTGGTGGGTGGCCCTCTCTTGGCAGGATGGTTGTGGTGCCATAATCTTTCCATTGTTTAATAATGGATTTAATGGTGCTCCGTGGGATGTTCAAAGTTTCTGCTATTTTTTTACAACCCAACCCTGATCTGTACTTCTCCACAACTTTGTCCCTGACACTTCTTATTTAGGGGCTTCATAGCAAAGGGGGTGAATATATATGCCCGCACCACTTTTCCCGTTTTTAATTATTATTATATATTTTTTAAACAAGTCATTTTTTTCATTTTTCACTTCACCAATTTGGACTATTTTGTGTATGTCCATTACATGAAATCCAAATAAAAATCTATTTAAATTACAGATTGCAATGCAACAAAATATGAAAAACGCCAAGGGGGAGTGAATACTTTCCCAAAACACTGTACGTACATATCTCAACCAGAAGCCATGGATTACAGGCAACATTCGCAATGAGCTAAAGGCTAGAGCTGCCGCTTTCAAGGAGTGGGACACTAATCCAGAAGTTTATAAGATATCCAGCTACCCTTCAGACGATCCATCAAACAGGCAAAGCGTCAATACAGGATTAAGATTGAATCTGGCTCTTACACTTGTCGGATGGGCAGGGCTTGAAAACTATTACGGACTGCAAAGGGAAACCCAGCCTCAAGCTGCCCAGGGATGCAAACCTACCAGATGCTCTACCTACCTATGCTCGCTTCGAGGTAAGCAACACTGAAGCCTTCATGAGAGCACCAGCTGTTCCGAACGACTGTGGGATAACGCTCTCGGTAGCCGATGTGAGCAAAACCTTTAAACAGGTCAACATTCACAAAGCCGCAGGGCCAGACGGATTACCAGGATGTGTACTCAAAGCATGCACGGACCAACTGGCAAGTGTCGTCACTGATATTTTCAAACTCTCACTGACCGAGTCTGTAATATCTACATGTTTCAAACAGACCACCATAGTGCTTGTGCCTAAGGAAGCGAAGGTAACCTGTCTAAGTGATTACCGCCCCTTAGCACTCACACCGGTAGCCGTAAAGTGCTTTGAAAGGCTGGTCATGTCTCACATCAACAGCATCATCCCGGATACCCTAGACCAGTGGATCCCAAACTTTTCATAGTCCCGTACCCCTTCTAACATTCAACCTCCAGCTGCGTACCCCCTCTAGAACCAGGGTCAGCGAACTCTCAAATGTAGTTTTTTGCCATCATTGTAAGCCTGCCACACACACACTATATGATACATTTATTAAACATAAGAATTAGAGAGTTTTTGTCCCAACCTGGCTTGTGGGAAGTGACAAAGAGCTCTTATAGGACCAGGGCACAAATAATAATAATATAATAATAATCAATCATTTTGCTCTTTATTTAAACATCTTACCTATAAAACCTTATATGTTCATCGAAAATTGTGAATAACTCACCACAGGTTAATGAGAAGGGTGTGCTTGAATGGATACACATAATTCTGCAATGTTGGATTGTATTTGAGAGAGTCTCAGTCTTAATTCATTTTCCAACCACAGTCTAGTACTGTATTTAGTTTTCATGCTAGTGAGGGCTGAGAATCCACTCTCACATATGTACGTGCTTGCAAAGGGCATCAGTGTCTTAACAACGCGATTTGCCAAGACAGAATACTCTGAGCGCAACCCAATTCAGAAATCGCTTGTTGCAATTTCGATGAGGCTCTCTTGTTCAGATATCGGTAAGTGGACTGGAAGCAGGGCATTAAAGGGATAACAAATCCAGTTGTTCGTGATATCTGTTTCGGGAAAGTACCTGCGTAATTGCACACCCAACTCACTCAGGTGCTTCGCTATATCACATTTGACATTGTCCGTAAGCTTGAGTTAATTTTCACCTAAAACATCATACAATTATAGAAAGACCTGTGTGTTGTCCTTGTTAATGCAGACAGAGAGGAGCTCCAAATACATAATCATAGTCTCAATTGAATATAGTTGCGGAGAGTCCCTGTAATCCTAGATTCAGATCATTCAGGTAAGAAAAAACATCACCCAGATAGGCTTGTCGTGTGAGAAATTCGTCTTCATGCAAGCAGTCAGACTAGTGAAAATGATGGTCAGTAAAGAAAACTTAAGCTCGTCTCTCAATAGTTTGCCCCTTGATAACCAGCACACTTCTGTATGTTGTAAAAGCATTACATGGTTGCTGCCCATATCATTGCATAGTGCAGAAAATTAACAATTTTCACTGTACAGTCCAAAATGTCTTTCAAGCTGTCAGGAATTCCCTTGGCAGCAAGAGCCTCCGGTGGATGCTGAAATGTACCCAAGTGGGGTCGGGAGCAACTGCTTGCACGCGTGTTACCACTCCACTATGTCTCCCTGTCATGGCTTTTGCGCCATCAGTACAGATACCAATATGAGCAGACGGAGCGTTAGTGGAAGAGAGAGTAACGGTTAATGTGATTGGATGTTCATTATTTGACTAGGCTACTTGTATTTGACATTGTGTTGTTATTTCGCTGAACACTAGATGGTTTAATTTTATTTTTGGCAGAGAAACGAGGCTACTTTGGCGAGAAAATAACCTCACCCAAATGTATAGCCCCGTTGGAAAATATAAATGGACTGTTTGAAAATGTGAAGAAAATTATACTTTTTTTCAATTTAAAAAAGGTGAATGTCGATTAAGGCAGCCCCCCACACTTCTCTGATTCAGGGGGATGGGTTAAATGCAGAAGACACATTTCAGTTGAATGCATTCAGTTGTAAAACTGACTAGGTATCCCTCTTTCCCTTTCCCTACATTACTGTATGTTAGTTCCCATTTATGTTTTGAGGTTGGACTTTTAGCATGTTAGCGCGTAGGGCGCACCGTTGGCGTCACCTCGTTAGTCAGTATGTGTTACACCTGTGCTGGTTGCCATCTTGTTAGTGGGAAGGTGTTTCACCTGTGCATGCCCAGGTGCTATTTAAGAGTGGCTGGCCCAGTGCTCTGGTTGTCTTGTTAGATGCGGAGGGTTAACACCTTTAATTGGCTCTCCCGATTTTGATTTCTAGACAACATCCCTTATCTGATTTTACCTTTTTTGTTTGCTTCCTGTCTTTAAGTTTGGTGTGAATTCTTCTTTTGTTTGCCTCTTCTTGGGCAAATTTAGTGGGCGCTCATGGTGGTTGACTTTTAGGTCCCAGTTGTTGTTGCTAGTCAACTTTCAGTGGACGCCCTCTTTATTGTCTTTCAGAATCTCTCCTAAAACCCCGCCTGTTTTGTTTTTGGTCAGTGACTCTTTGGTAGTTCCCCCTTATGTTTGAGCAAGATTTTTAATTTTCTTGCTGGGGGACGTAACATGTAACCCAAGCTTGTTTAGATTGGAAAATTTACTGGGGGTTAGGTTACTGTACCTCCTTTGTAGATAGAATATGTTTTGTCAGGATTCTTCAATTTAGAATGATAATGAATGATTAATTGTTATAAATGATTAATTATTGGTTGAATCATAGCTTGCCAGCTGTATCCTCTCATTTACCTTAGTTTCCCGTTGTATTTGTGTTGGAAGTTTCAAGCTCATGTCACACTCTTCTTTTCATTGATCTCCTCCATTAGATCATAGCTCATGAAACATACCCCTACATGCTTCTCCACTGATCCTCTACATAGGCTACTAAAGAGACTGTGTGAGTGCTGAGCTGTCTGCCATGTCGTATTGATCTGCTTCGTTTGAAGGTGTGAGACACATTTAACTGGCATCTTAAGAGGGGTTTATTGAATTTCAGATCAGCTAGGTCAGGTTTACTTACTAATACTCAGCTTCCACCCTGCCTCCTAAAAAAACAACCCTCTACACCCGCATTACCCTCCTACCTTGGTCCCCTTCCTCACCCCCTGGATCATGTTACCTCATCTAATCGAGAGGCTTGGACATGAATGGCAACGTGTAATCTAATTAAAGACTACGTATACACCCTTTAATCTCCCCCTCTCTCTCTATGCACATACATTCTCCTTGACCCACTCAACCACTAACATTATAGTGGCTTATAATTGTTTACATTTGTACTGCTAGTGAACAGGTTGATAAGACCTTGATAACTGAAACAGGATTTTGACTTTTTATTTTTGCAAGTTTGTCGTAACAATAGGTAATTCAGAAGGTCTGTTACAGTTCTATCTGAACATGAGTGTGTGTGTGCGCGTGTGCACAGCTGGCTGCTACAATACAGTTCCATCAGCATGCAAAGGAAAGCTAACACAGCTCAGATATTAAATGATAGCTATAAATGTAAGGTTTACAGTCTCACAAACAGCCTGCCGTGATAGATTAGCAAGCAGGAACGTATTGACTGCCTGCTACTAGAGCTGTATCTGTACTGTCGTGTTAGATGTTCAGAGACAACTAACACTGTAACTCACAGGTCAACCATTAAAGTAGAATGTTGTTAGGGGTGGATTTGTATTACAATGTATATCTGCTTGTTATGATGGTCTGGTACTCTAGGTACATGTACTCAACCCTTCCCACTTTCTCTCCTCCTAATCTGTCTCCCCTGCTGTTTCAAATCTGTCTGAATTAAGCTAAACCCCCCCCCCAAAAAAATAAATACACATTTTAAAAAGTGTATGGGTATTTGTCAGAGAGAAAGGGAAAGAGAGAGAGACAGAAAGAGCGGGAAAGAGTGTGTGTGTGAGGGGAAAGTGAGATTAAGTTTGTTAATGACTGTATGGGCATTGAATTTATTTTAAAATGTTTACACAAAGAATATCTTTGTAATTTAATACAGTTTCATATCCTATAAAGCTGTGCAAAAAATGTTACCCAAGCCTGGACAATCTTGTGCCATCACTCAACAAAACAGAAGGTGTCTGGTTTCATACCCTCAAGGCAATTGACATTCATCCAGGCGGTTGTTATGAGTCCATATGCAGTGAAAGTTATAGACAGGCTACACAGTCTATAAAGTGCATGTAGCGTATTGGAGTCGGGACTTTTATTATGTGCGGCCTATGGACTGTAGGCCTACATTAAAATACAGTGAGGCAGTGGATTCTCTCCCCCCCTACCTCTCTCTCTCTCTCTCAGTGCTTCTCTATGTCAGTGAGGACTGTTGTGGGCCCTGTACAGTAATGGCCTTATTACAGAAGTAGTGGGAACAGGGGGAGGCGCAGCGGAAGGCGTGAGGAGGAAAGCTCCGGCTTGTCAACAGCTCCTCAGTGTCTAGCCCACCCATCCATCACATCCCACTCCCACAGGGCTAAGGCTTCAGTTCTGCACCGCACCGCACTGGAGACATGCCAGAGACAGCGAGGAACAGAGAAGATCCCCACACCGCTGCTTGCCCATTGCCTGCCTACCTGCCTTTCTTCCTGCCTGCCTAGTGCATATTGCCTGCCTTCTTGCCTCCCTGCCTGCCACGGTGCACCACCGCCTGCCAAGCCACACAGCAATACAGCTCCTATCCTCCCGCTCTTCTCTCTCTACCCAATAAGGACTCCTGTGAAATGGAGCATTGATTGCATCAGCGCGGACAGAGCCTAATGCATAATATTATTGCTCTCCCTAATCCTCCCCCTCCAGAGCGGGTGAGCCGGGCCAGCAGCTCACGGCAGGGTGGAGGGGGAAGGTAGAAGAAGGTGGAGGGGTAGAGTGGGAAGTGGGAGAGAATTGACATCAGTGGCTCACAAAGACTACAGGGCCCTGCCTGGTCTGCTGTACTCTGCTGTGTTCAGCCACAGTCCTGATTTGTAAACTTCTCCTGCTGCTAATGAATAATTGAATGCCTCTGTTTCCAGTTGTAATTGTAACCTCAACGAACCAAACAAGGGTCTCAATAAGAGATATTTTGGTACCTATTGAATATTCCTATTTGTTTGGGAAATGGATATTCTGGAGGCGAGTGTCATTCTTGATAAATATTCTAGGATTTAAAAATGTTTGTTTAGAAGGTAGAGATACTGTAGAACTGTTGGTTTTATTCTTGCATTATTGGGTGGGATGGGTGCTTTCCCCATCTGTCTCTCTTTCTCCCTTTTTATCTCTTTCTTTTTTTGCTCCCGTTCTCGCTCTCTCTCACACTCTCTCTGTGCTTCCACCAACAAAATGCTCTCGAGGTCATGTCTAGAAAGCTGTTAATGATATGCACTGTTGAAAGAAACATTCACACACAGTCTCTGCTCTCAGTGCATGCCAAGTAAACATTTACCATATGAAAATCAAACCGTGGTAATGTGTTCACAAACATGTTCTGACAAGTGTGCCTGTCAGTGTGTATAAAGAGAGTAACACAGCGAGCTACTGAAACAAATAAAAACAACTGGCTTGAGGTGCTTTTCAGGTGGGAAAAGTGGCCCTATGAATTACAAATTATGTTGATCAGTGAGGGTTGTTTCACTGTCAGAAACTCATTTAGAGGTTACAGCAATTTAATGTTCAAACAACCAAACCGGCAATCTCAGGTCTTGACCCCATTTAGGCAAAAGAGGGATCGTTGATTTTATAGGTAAGTGAATAAACACATTCCAGTGATGTTTCAGCTGGGCTCTTAGAACTTTTAAAACTGCATCTGGATGTTGTCAGATTTGACTGGTTATTACTCTCTGGCCTGGAATTGATTTGATGTGTAATGAACAGAATCTATCATTAAAGACACTTGACTTATAACTGGAACTGGCTTCAAGGCAAAACTACTCAGCATATACACTGAGTGTACAAAACATTATGAACACCATCCTAATATTGAGTTGCACCCCCCCTTTTGCCCCCAGAACAGCCTCAATCCGTCAGGGCATGGACTCTACAAGGTATCTTAGAGAGAAGGGGGAATACCGAATCATGTGTTGATGACAGTTCTACCGTCTCCATCAGAGGCCCAGGCTTTTGGCATAGATGGTAAAGCTCTCAATTCTGGACTGCAACATTGTAAGATTGTGCCCTCCACGGCACTTGAAATATATTGACTGATAGGTTACACTATATTTAGATATTTCAAATACTGCCTGAGACACCTTTGCTATTTGTCTCCGTACTCAATAAATGGTGAAACACTATTTGTGATGGTGTTCATTGTTTGAATATATATGCATGAAACGCACATGATAGAAAACATGTCTCACACTCAGTCATAGTTAGTAGAATAATGAATGGATTGGCAAGATTTTGGCACTTTTAGAAGGTTAGTAGGAAAGGGAATAATTTAAACCACCTAAATATACTCACATTCATTGAACATTTAGTAGCCTGTTTGAAACTCAGTCATTTCCAAACTGCTTGTTCTATAATCCCACAGCCTCTTTATCATTCTCCAAACCTATATACCAATGCATCCACATTATGCATGTCCACCATGATATTGGGCAGCAGCTATTCGAGAACTCTTCTGGTTTAGAAATCAACTGGTGGTTATCTTATTGCAGAGCACATTGTACAACTGTTTTTAGAGAAGATTGTATTGCAACCTATTTTATATGTCTAGGGTATGCCATGTGTATTGGCTAATATGCATATGCAGCTGTCATTTTTAAACCTCCATTCTAGTATACATGACACACGTGATCTACATGCTTTTATTTGGGTTTCTATGCATATGATTAAATGTTTCTTTAAGCCTCCAGTTACTTGAAATGAGACATACACTATGTATACAAAAGTATGTGGACACCCCTTCAAATTAGTGGATTCGGCTATTTCAGGCACACCCGTTGTTGACGGGTGTATAAAATCGAGCACACAGCCATGCAATCTTCATAGACAAACATTGACAGTAGAGCGGCCTTACTGAAGAGCTCAGTGACTTTCAACGTGGCACCGTCATAGGAGGCCACCTTTCCAACATGTCAGTTCATCAAATTTCTGCCCTGCTAGAGCTGCCCCGCTCAACTGAAAGTGCTGTTATTGTGAAGTGGAAACGTCTAGGAGCAACAACGGCTCAGCCGCGAAGTGGTAGGCCATACAAGCTCACATAATGGGACCGCAGAGTGCTGAAGCTTGTATCGCTTAAAAATCGTCTGTCCTCGGTTGCAACACTTACTGCCGAGTTCCAAACTGTCTCAGGAAGCAACGTCAGCACAATAACTGTTCATCAAAATCTTCATGAAATGGGTTTCTATGGCCGAGCAGGCGCACACATGCCTAAGATCACCATGCCTAATGCCAAGCATCAGCTAGAGTGGTGTAAAACTCGCCGTCATTGGACTCTGGAGCAGTGGAAACACGCTTCACCATCTAGCGGCCCGACAGACAAATCTGGGTTTGGCGGATGCCAGGAGAATGCTACCTGCCCCAATGCATAGTGCCAGCTGTAAAGTTTGGTGGAGGAGCAATAATAGTTTGGGGCTGTTTTTCATGGTTCGAACTCGGCCCCTTAGTTCCAGTGAAACAACATTTTAATACTACAGTATACAATGACATTCTAGATGATCCTGTGCTTCCAACTTTGTGGTAACAGTTTGGGAAAGGCCCTTTCCTGTTTCAGCATGACAATTCCCCGTGCACAAAGTGAGTTCCATACAGAAATATTTTTTTTCGAGATTGGTGTGGAAGAACTTGACTGGCCTGCACAGAGCCCTGAACCCAATTGAATAGGTCACCATAGCAGCACCCTTCCGTAGCCCGCGCTCCAGCAGGTATATCTCACTGGTCACCCCCAAAGCCAATTCCCCCTTTGGCTGCCTTTCCTTCCAGTTCTTTGCTGCCAATGACGGGAAAGAACTGCAAAAATCACTGAAGCTGGAGACACATATCTCCCAGCTGACAGAGCAGCTCACAGATCACGGCACCTGTACATAGCCCATCTGTATATAACCCATCCAGCTACCTCATCCCGTGCTGTATATATTTATTTATCTGGCTCCTTTGCAACCCAGTATCTCTACTTGCCCATTCATCTTCTGCACAATCTACACATCTACATTCCAATGTTTAATTGCTATATTGTAATTACTTCTCCACCATGGCCTATTTATTGCCTTACCTCCCTTATCTTACCTCATTTGCACACACTGTATATGGACTTTTTCCCCTACTGTATAATTGACTGTATGTTTGTTGAAGTCACGACTTCGGCCGAAGTTGATGCCTCTCCTTGTTCGGGTGGTGTTCGGCAGTCGACGTCACCGGTCTTCTAGCCATCGCCGATCCATTTGTAATTTTCCATTTGTTTTGTCTCGTTTTTCCACACACCTGGTTTTCATTTCCCAATTACTGAAACCCTCTGTTTCCCCCATGTCTTTGTGGGTGATTGTTATTTGCTCAGGTCGGTATGTTCCGGCTGGTTTGTACTGGGTGCTGTTTATCACCCATGTTTTTGTGGCAACCGTTCTTTTTGCACTGTTTACTTTGTGCTGTCGAGTAAAGTGTGTTGTTTCACTCATTTCTGCTCTCCTGCGCCTGACTTTGGACACCAGCTACACCCACAGTTTATTCCATGTGTGACTCTGTGTTGTTGTATGTGTCGAACTGATTTGCTTTATCTTGGCCAGGTCGCAGTTGTAAATGAGAACTTGTTCTCAACTAGCCTACCTGGTTAAATAAAGGTTAAATTAAAAAAATAATACCTTTGGGATGAATTGGAACGCTGACTGTGAGCCAGGCCTAATCACCCAACATCAGTTCCCGACCTCACTAATGCTATTGTGGCTGAATGGAAGCAAGTCCCCACAGCAATGTTCCAAAATCTAGTGGAAAGCCTTCCCAGAAGAGTGGAGTGTAACGGCATCGGGAGAAAGAGAGGAGAAAGTAAGTGTCCATAATGTTTTTTAATTAAAACTCAGAACACTAAACAATAAATGACAACGTGAATTTACAAAACCGAAACAGTACCGTGTGGCCCAAACACTCACACGGAAACAAACACCCACAAACCAAAAGTGAAACCCAGGCTACCTAAGTATGATTCTCAATCAGGGACAACAATTGACAGCTGCCTGTGATTGAGAACCATACTAGGCCGAAGTCAAAAACCAACATAGAAAAACAAACAGACTGCCCACCCCAACTCACGCCCTGACCATACTAAAACAAAGACAAAAACAAAGGAACTAAGGTCAGAACGTGACATGGAGGCTGTTATTGCAGCAAAGGGGGGACCAACTCAATATTAATGCCCATGATTTTGGAATGAGATGTTCGACGAGCAGGTGTCCACATACTTTTGTATTTCTAGTGTATTTATTCCTCATGTTATTTTTTTAATATTATTTTTCTACATTTCTCTCTACCTTGTTGGGAAGGGTCTGTAAGCATTTCACTATTAGTCTACACGTGTGGTTTACGAAGCGTGTGACAAATACAGATTGATTTTATTAATAGGGCCACTATGAGCCAGAACAGTTTCAATGCGCCTTGGCATAGATTTTACAAGTGTCTGGAACTCTCATTGAGCGATGCGACACTATTCTTCCACGAGAAATTCCGTAATTTGGTGTTTTGTTGGTGGTGGTGGAAAATGTTCTCAGGTGCCGCTCCAGAATCTCCCATAAGTTGGTCTGGTGACTGAGACGGCCATGGCATATGGTTCACATCATTTTCATGCTCACCAAATCATTCAGTGACCTGTGGATGGGGGCATTGTCATCCTATAGGGGCATAGATATGGTAGCCAAAATAATGGCCTGCCCAGCATTTTTATACATGATCCTAAGCATGATGGGATGTTAATTGTGTAATTCACTCAGGAACCACACCTGTGGAAGTACCTGCTTTCAATATACTTTGTATTCCTCATTTACACAAGTGTTTCCATTATTTTGCATGGAGGAATGGGCCAAAATACCAGCAACAGTGTGTGAAAACCTTGTGAAGACTTACAGAAAACGTTTGACCTCTGTCATTGCCAACAAAGGGTATATAACAAAGTATTGAGATAAACTTTTGTTATTGACCAAATACTTATTTTCCACCATAATTTGCAAATAAATTCATTAAAAATCCTACAATCTGATTTTCTGGATTTTTTTTCTAATTTTGTCTGTCATAGTTGAAGTGTACCTATGATGAAAATTACAGGCCTCTCATCTTTTTAAGTGGGAGAACTTGCACAATTGGTGGCTGACTAAATACTTTTTTGCCCCACTGAAGGTGATACAGTTGAAAGATTTAATGAACCAATTGGAATATGATTGGCAGTTAAAAGGGAAAGCAGTGGCTGGGTTCTAATAGCTGCAGTTAAAGGCTGTTTGAAATGCAAACCCTTTCTGTTCGGCCTTGGAATACTAACCCCTTAAAGATGTGTGTTTCTATCCCAAGTGCCAACCCCTCTTTACTTCTTCCATATGTTACACGGTTCTTTCTAATGTCGCTCTGGATAAGAGCGTCTGCTAAATGACTTAAATGTAAATGTAAATGTAATGGCTTGATTGGGGATATATGAGAAAGACACAATAAAGGTCATGAGGCTGAAACATCATTGACACAAAATAAGCACAAAATAGACAAGCTTATTTTCTTCGAAAACTATTGATTATGAAATATAATGTATGCACATTGCAGCAGCTATGCTGGAGCTTTATAGTGACGGGCTCTTAAATGATTATGGTCTGTAGAGTCTGACAGACGAGAGAGGTGCCAGTCGTAAAGAAGGGTGTCACTTCAGAAGCATACAGAACATTACCCTCTAGAGCAGTGGTGTTCAAAATTGGGGATGCCAGATAAATAAATAAAACAAATTTGGGGGGGAATCAAAACTGAAGAGTGTAGACCATTTTATGGGACAATACACGGCATAAACTTTGAGAAAGATCATTTGAAAACCCACACTTTTTTGAGTAAATGTAGGGCTATGTATTGGTTCTCTTAGAGACATGAAAATGTGTTTCAGCAAAATTTCTGATGAAAAAAATGGGGTCCCCGCTGAATAAGTTTGAAAACCACTGCTCTAAAGTGAATTTACAATAAAAACATTTGTGGCATTTTTTGATGACAGAAGGAGACATAATATTAATATATGCCATTTAGCAGACTTACAGTAGTCATATGTGCATACATTTTACATATTGGTGGTCCCGGGAATTTAACCCACTACCCTGGTGTTACAAACGCCATGTGTGTGCTTATATTTTTCCATGTACAAATGTATTATACACGTGTGAAAAGGAAATGTGTTTTTGAATATCCCAACTCCCCCTGAGACCCCCTTGGAGAGTGGGGTCACGGCTCGCCATTATCAACGGCGACCCCGAAGCAATTAGGGTTACGTGCCTCATCAACAGATTTTTCACCTTTTCGTCTTGGGAATTTAAACTAGCAACCTGTTAATGGCCCAATGCTCTAACCTCTAGGCTACCTGCCGCCACTTGTGCGTGTTTGTGTACACTGTATATTGTGTGTGTGTGTGTGTGTGTGTGTGTGTGTGTGTGTGTGTGTGTGTGTGTGTGTGTGTGTGTGTGTGTGTGTGTGTGTGTACAGTCATGCATCTCAGTGTGTTGGGTACGCAAGCTTTTAGTTGACATTGTGAATATCAAATCGAGAGATGTTGAATGTGTTTCTTGTCATCCCCCAGTCTTTCATCTGGGGTATGTGAAGAGCTGCTTTGCAAGGGAAATGCATCTGGGCTTGGAAGTAAGATCTGTAAAATATAATCAGAGGGGCTGGAGTTGGAACTAGTTAGTTTGCCTGCAGAACTGCCAGCCCACATTCTCCCTGCTGTCAGATATATAATAAATATTTTCTCTGCTTCTCACAACATTTCCTAGGCTACAGCACAAAATAGCTCTTTAGTCCATTGTAGTCTGTGGCATTAATGTAGGAGTGTATTAAGTGGTTCAGCATTAGAGACTGCATGTGGTTGTGTTAACATGCTATGGCTAAATGGAGATCACAGGCTCATGTTCAGTGGTTCATGGGAACACTTATTTGACAAGCAGAGTAGTTTAATACATCTCTCGGCATTGAAGCATGGAATATGATTATTTTCATGAGTCTCTTCTTAAAAATAGATTTCTAGCTTTATAACATTTGAGTTGAAGCATCTTTTAAGACCCCGTCCTGTACCAAGTTCCTAGTTCAACTAGAATTAATAAAGTAGAATTTACTCTGTTTCTTGCTTCACATTTTGCCTTGTGCCATAGGCTTCTTCATACAATATATAGGCTAATGCCACCATAAACCAGAACCCAGTAGACTCCTCCAGAATGTTCATGTGTGAACAGTGGAAATCCTCTGTTTTAAATTAATTTCATACAGACCTGAAGAAAGATGTTCAGTAGGCCTGTCTGTGAGGACTGAGCTGTGTGCCCAGACACAAGTACATTAGATTAAATACTTCCTGGATCATATTTGGTTAAAGCAGACAGTGTAATTTTGTGGAAATCAGATCATGTGAAATTGATCATAAGTGATCATAAGTGCTGGGCTAGTGCTGGGCTATTCAAAAGGTCTGGCAAGGTGGCAATGATGCTTTTCCATAGGATGCCAACAACACACCTAAAGACTAGCTTATATATATATATATATAGTCACCTGGATTGTACAATATTTGCACATTATTATTTTTACAATTATTCAAGCTCTGTCAAGTTGGTCATTGAGCATTGTTAACAGCCATTTTCAAGTCTTGCCATAGATTTTCACGCCAATTTATGTCAAAACTGTAACTAGGCAACTCAGGAACATTCAATGTTATCTTGGTAAGCAACTCCAGTGTATATTTGGCCTTGTGTTTTAAGTTAGTTTCCTTCTAAAAGGAAGGAAAATAGTGTCTGTTGGATAGCACACCAGGTTTTCCTCTACGATTTTTCCTGTGTTTAGTTCTATTTAGTTTCTTTTTATCCTAAAAAAAAACTCTGTAGTCTTTGCCGATGAGAAGCAAACCCATAACATGATGCGGCAACCACCATGCTTGAAAATATGGAGTGGTACTCAGTGATGTGTTGTATTGCATTTGCCCCAAACATAACACTTTGTATTCAGGACTTAACCTGTCTAGGACACAGGTTCTGCTAACAGAACCCCAAACCAACATTACACTGAAAAGGCAGCGCGGGAAACTCAAAAATATATTTTTTTAAATATTTCACTTTCACACATTAACAACTCCAATACAGCAAAGGAAGATAAACATCTTGTTAATCTACCCATCCTGTCCAATTTTTAAAAATGTTTTACAGCGAAAACACAACATATATTTACGAAATCCAAAAAAACACACAGCCATTTTTCCCAGCCAAAGATAGTCACAAAAGCAGAATTAGAGATGAAATTAATCCCTAACCTGTGATAGTCTTCATCAGATGTCAGATGACATATATCCAATAATGTTCCAACCGGAGCATTCGTTTTTATCTGCAGAGTAATGGAACACAAGGCGATATAATGACTACAGTGCGTAACCAGGAACTGGCATTCTGCCAGACCAGTGACTCAAATAGCTGCCATCCGGTCCCACATCACACTCGAGGCTTCATTCCACATTCTACTGACTGTTGACATCTAGTGGAATGCGTAGGAAGTGCGAACAGATCCATATCTTATTTGGATGGGAATAGGAGATGAGTTGAAAATCAACCAGCCCCAGAATTTCCACTTCCTGTTTGGAAGTTTGCCTGCCCTATGAGTTCTGTTATACTCACAGACATAATTCAAACAGTTTTAGAAACTTCAGAGTGTTTTCTATCCAATAGTAATAATAATATGCATATCTTGGACAGAGTAGGAGGCAGTTCACTATGGGCATGCAATTCATCCAAAGTGAAAATGCTTCCCCCTATCCCTAAAAGGTTCAAGGTTAATTTATTTTCCACATTTTTTTAACGTTTTATTTTAGTGCCTTGTTGCAAACAGGATGCATGTTTTTTAGTATTTTTATTCTGTACAGGCTTTCTTCTTTTCACTCTGTATTTTATGTTAGTATTGTGGAGTCCCTACAATGTTGTTGATCCATCCTTAGTTTTTTCCTATCACGGCCCTTAAAACTCTAATTGTTTTAAAGTCACCATTGGCCTCATGGTGAAATCCCTGAACGGTTTCCTTCCTCTCCGACAAATGAGTTAGGAAGGACACCGGTATCATGTAGTGACTGGGTGTATTGATTCACCATCCAAAGTGTAGCCATTTTTCCCAGCCAAAGATAGTCACAAAAGCAGAATTAGAGATGAAATTAATCCCTAACCTGTGATAGTCTTCATCAGATGACACTCATATGACATCATGTTACACAATACATTTATGTTTTGTTCGATAATATGCATATTTATATCCACAAATCTCGGTTTACATTGGCGCCATGTTCAGAAATGCCTCCAAAATATCCGGAGTAATTACAGAGAGCTACGTCAGATAACAGAAATATTCATCATAAACTTTGACGAAAGATACATGTTTTACATATAATTAAAGATACACTGGTTCTTAATGCAACCTCTGTGTCAGATTTTTTAAAAACGTTACAAAAAAAGCATACCATGCAATAATCTGAGACGGCTCT
The DNA here is from genome assembly GCF_034236695.1 of Oncorhynchus nerka. Classification (NCBI taxonomy): domain Eukaryota; kingdom Metazoa; phylum Chordata; class Actinopteri; order Salmoniformes; family Salmonidae; genus Oncorhynchus; species Oncorhynchus nerka. The sequence continues at coordinate 68,043,350 of NC_088405.1, read as the reverse complement.
CAGACGTAAATATATTTCTCTGCCATGTTGGAGTCAACAGAAATACGAAATTACATCATAAATATTCCCTTACTTTTGATGATCTTTCATCAGAATGCAGTGCAAGGAATCCTAGTTCCACAATAAATCGTTGTTTTGTTCCATAATGTCCATTACTAGTTTCCAATTAGCTACTTTTGCTAGCACGTTCACATGTCCAAAAGCTGCCGCTGGTCCAGGCGAACTCGGACGAAAACTTCAAAAAGTTAAATTCCAGGTCGAATAAACTGCTCAAACTGATTCTCTACTTAATCTTCAGGATGCTATTATCATATATATCCAATAATGTTCCAACCGGAGCATTCGTTTTTATCTGCAGAGTAATGGAACACAAGGCGATATAATGACTACAGTGCGTAACCAGGAACTGGCATTCTGCCAGACCAGTGACTCAAATAGCTGCCATCCGGTCCCACATCACACTCGAGGCTTCATTCCACATTCTACTGACTGTTGACATCTAGTGGAATGCGTAGGAAGTGCGAACAGATCCATATCTTATTTGGATGGGAATAGGAGATGAGTTGAAAATCAACCAGCCCCAGAATTTCCACTTCCTGTTTGGAAGTTTGCCTGCCCTATGAGTTCTGTTATACTCACAGACATAATTCAAACAGTTTTAGAAACTTCAGAGTGTTTTCTATCCAATAGTAATAATAATATGCATATCTTGGACAGAGTAGGAGGCAGTTCACTATGGGCATGCAATTCATCCAAAGTGAAAATGCTTCCCCCTATCCCTAAAAGGTTCAAGGTTAATTTATTTTCCACATTTTTTTAACGTTTTATTTTAGTGCCTTGTTGCAAACAGGATGCATGTTTTTTAGTATTTTTATTCTGTACAGGCTTTCTTCTTTTCACTCTGTATTTTATGTTAGTATTGTGGAGTCCCTACAATGTTGTTGATCCATCCTTAGTTTTTTCCTATCACGGCCCTTAAAACTCTAATTGTTTTAAAGTCACCATTGGCCTCATGGTGAAATCCCTGAACGGTTTCCTTCCTCTCCGACAAATGAGTTAGGAAGGACACCGGTATCATGTAGTGACTGGGTGTATTGATTCACCATCCAAAGTGTAGTGTATAACTTGACCATGTTCAAAGGGATATACAATGTCCCTTTTTAACCAATCTACCAATAGGTGCCCTTCTTTGTGAGGCATTGGAAAACCTCCCTGGTCTTTGTGGTTGAATCTGTGTTTGAAATTCACTGCTCGACTGAGGGACCTTACAGATAATTGTATGTGTGGGGCACAGAGATGAGGTAGTCATTCAAAAATCATGTTAAACACTATTTGAAGACAGAGTCCATGCAACTTATCATATGACTTGTTAAGCAAATGTTTTGCCTTGCAGGCTGCCATTTAGGAGACACTTTTATCCAGAACCACTTACAGTCATTCGTGCATAAATTTTGCGTACGGGTGGTCCTGTGAAAAAGACATTCAACAAACAAAATAACTGTGTAGCTCAAGTGATATTTATTGTCATGTTAAAAATATGACTACCTTGTCATTTCAGTGTTGAGTTTGTTTTGCTCCCAGAAGTCCATTAAGTCTTTAATCCCATTTAAAAATACTAATATTCCTGTCTAATGTCCCCCTAAATAGACAGGATTCTGATAAGCCAATGTAGAATCCTGCTGCATGAGGTCAGGGGTCAGAAACACTCCCTCCAGCTCTTCCTTACTCAGCACAACAGAATAACAATATTTATTAATTTACTTGGGTGGTGCTTGTATATTCACTCCACCATTTGTAAGGCTCTTTTAGGGACACGTTCTTGACATTAATGTAAGCTAAGGTTGAATTGTTCTAATTGTTCTACTGTTCATCTGACTGTTGTTCATTTAATATGTCAATGTTTTGGTATCAGTTCCTATATGTAAATCAATTATTGTAAGCTAATGAAATGTGACATGATAAGGACCGTGTTTAAAGGATGCTCTGCTCTGTGACTCCAGTCTGCAGCCTGGGGAGTGGCATGGTGCCTGATGATCCATGGCACCACACTACATCACCATCCATCCACCATCCATCCACCATCCATCTTCATAAAGCCAGCCAGGAGACCAGTAATACGTCTGCTTGCCACGGGTTTAGAAAGAATTCATCCTTGAATGCTCTATTCACATTAGCTGCCATGTCACCACTCACCAGGCTTAGCCTATACCTGATGAACAAGTGAGTAAGGGTGAGGCACTCAAGACTGTTAGCTAAATGAGATTGCAGTCAGAGCTCAGGCTGTAAACTTAATAAATGAGTGGCAGCACAGCAGATATTTTCCTCCTCCTTTCCTAAATAGTCATTTTAGCAACAGTAATGAATATTGATGCTTGCCGTTAGAAGCTGCTCTTAAATCATGACCTGTAATAGGAGGAAAAAGTTATCAGTTGAGCGGCTGAGGCTTAAACGGAATGGGCTGAGTTATGTGTCAATAAGTACCGTGGCGCCTTTAATGATGTGTTGTTTCAATGCTATGTGTGAAAACAAACTTTCTGTTACTCTGACCCCAAGGAATAAGATATTAGTGAAAACATACTTTCTGTTACTCTTACCTCAAGGAATAAGATATTTATTGTCTCTATATTCACCATATGTGACAGTCAGTCAGCTTGTTTTGGCCCTAAAGTTCAGGATGTCTCTCCAAATTATTCACTGTGAAACGGGCCCTTGTCGTAATACCATTTTTCACACTCTGCGTACAAGTGCAGAGTAATCAGTCTGCTCGCAGTTCGTGTTCAACAACACCCCCTCCCTTTCCTTCCCCTCTGAGAGTTGCCCTCGAAATGAATGGAATGGCAAATTAATTTGTGCGCTTCGTTGCTTTTGGTATCGACTCGTTTCCAGTTTGTCCATTAGGAGATCATTTGAGCGGGGGACGCAGCTCAGGGCCCATCAGTCAGACAACGGCAACAAACACATCTCATCTGTTTCCCTGACAAAGTGGAGGATCACTGCAGTGCTTTAGCAGGTGTAATCAGGCAGGGGGAAACGAACAACGTTCACGAGTGGTTTGGTATCCTAGTGCCTAGCCCCCCAGTCTGTGGTCATCATGCCGGTATCTCTAAGTCATGAGAGTGATAGAGAGGGAGAAATAGAGATGGGGAGCCAGAAAGAGACAGTGAGATAGGGTTATAATATTATTAACGATATTTGTCGTACAAAGATTTTGTATGATTTTGAGATCTGCTCATAGGTCAATTATTAGCCATTTCATTATGCACATCATTAATGTCACATACACTCCTTTGTGGAGTTTGGAGAGGGAGACCCTAGATCTCCTCTCCTTTAATTTAGGACAGGGTGTGAGCGGTCAACCCCCCAGCAGCTCCCTCCTCCCCCCTCTGTGGGCGAGAGAGGGTCTGGTTACTGTCATCCATTGCCAAGCTGATCTGACCCATTCGGATCCTCACAGGACAGTCATGATAACAGTCACGATAACATTCATGACAGCTCTTAGGTGCTAATTTGCACTTAATTGAAATATTTGTCATGAATCAGAAGGCAAACTGCCCATTGACATCTGAATCATCCCATCCTTCCTAATAGTGATTATGTTCAAACTTGAGAAGGAAAGTAAGAAACACTTTGCCTCCTCAAGGAGAGAATTGTATTAAGTGATTTGATGGTTTCTCATTCCTTTTTATGTGCGGGATTGTTTGTCTGGTGTGTCTTGATGTGAGTATGTGTTGTGGTGAGAAGAGATGGGCTCTGGTATCTGGTAGACATTAGACTGAAAGAGAGAGATGGAGAGAGAAATAGAGAAATAGACAGAGACAGACAGGTGAAGGAGAGGAGGGGAGAGTGGCAGAGGGGGCAGAGAGTTCACTGTGGTGGCACATGATATTATTTGCCTTAGGGACTCCCAGAGAGGAGAAGAAAAGACTGATGTTTGTTTCCATAATAGGAACACTGTCTCTGTGTGGCATAGAGACACTCTCCCAGCCAAGAGGAGAGAGACAGACAACCAGATATAGCCTATTGCCTAGCCTCAGACTGAGCACCAGTAACTGAAGATGGACAGATCATTCCAGGCATTGTGACAAAACATTTCCACCAAGATGAAGTGGAAGGGGAAATGTTTTTTGGGTCTTTTTCAAAAATAATGTGTTTTTTTTTTCATTTGACTTTTTAATTTTTTACAACAAACAAAAAAACATACATAGACAAAAAACAAAACAACTTAACATTTACATACAGTACATACATTTCCAGAAACATTAACAACATCACACTTTCTCAGACCCACATGTTCCCACCGTATCCACACCTAATGTTGTTTCTCATATTCTGCTCCATATGACTTCAAATTGTGTTACAGTAGGTTGTTTCTGTCTGTATCCAGATGTTTTCTTCAATATTTAAATAATAAAGCATTTGATTATTCCATTATCTTAATGTTGGAGTATTTAAGTAATAGCTTCTTCAATATAAGTGACAAAAATAATATTGTCCATCTCACCACACCCCATATGCCATGTCTTGAAATATGCAGATAGATGGATTAGAAGTACATTTACATTTTCAAACTTCTGACAGCCAGCTTTCTAACTGCCCATAACTTTGGGACTTTATAACATTCCCAGAAGGCATGGATTATTGAGTCATTGTTAGTTTTACACTTAAGACATGACTCTGCCGTTGTGCTGTAGAATTTTGTTGCAACACTCCATCCTTCCCGCCAATATCAGTTATTTTTAAATCTTGGTTACAATAGTTTATATTCTTTTGTAAGAGATTGTCAGTTGGATAGGCCCTCTGCAAGGTTTTGTATATCTTACCTATCAAATGAGTATCCTTTTCTGATTCAACATTGCTCTGATGCCCAAAGCTTTCAGTTCGAAATTTCACAAAAGGGAAATCTTTTATTTTGCTCTTCTCATCTGCAGATGAAATGGATTAAGAGAAACCAACACACAGGAAAGTATCTTCTTTTATGAAAAAGTTAACAATAGTGTTTTTATCAGCCCTTCTAGCCTAGCTCTGTGCTCTAGTAATTGTTTGCGGATTGGCATTGGATTAACATTCACTGTTATTGTTTGGAATATTCCTAAATCATACAGGATATTTCCCTTTGTGTAGGTAGTGAACACAACACAGCGACACAAGTTACAACACAACCCGACACACCACACAATTCCACACCACGCCATGCCACGCCACACTACGTCACAACCCAACACAACAGCAGTGTTGTAGGCAGCCAGAGGCGTCACAGAGGGAGCTCAGCAGTACAGTCCTCCCATGCCTGCCAGGTAATTGCAGTATCACTTTCAGTTGACTTAAGGTATTTCTGTATTTTTCCCATGCAGGCAGACTGACATGTGTATTGTTGTGAGTAGTATAGGTGTGTCTGATTCTGTTGGTGTGGTTGATCCCTGGCTGGTGTGAATAAGGTGTGTGTGTGTGTGTGTGTGTGTGTGTGTGTGTGTGTGTGTGTGTGTGTGTGTGTGTGTGTGTGTGTGTGTGTGTGTGTGTGTGTGTGTGTGTGCGTGCTGGCGGGGCTGATCCCAGTTTCAGGAGCACAATAAGGTATCCATCCTGCATAGCACTCTGATTAGAATTTCAGATGTGTGACATGATGTTGTTGTTATCTCTCCTGTCCTTCTGTCAGAGTGGGGTGCCCTGCTCTCCCCTCTGTCACCTCCTGCTCCCCTCTCTCACCCCCTGCTCCCTTCTGTCACCCTTGGCTCCCCTCTGTCACCCCTTGCTCCCCTCTTTCACCCCCTGCTCCCCTCTGTCACCCCCTGCTCCCCTCTGTCACCCCCTGCTCCCCTCTGTCACCCCTTGCTCCCCTCTGTCACCCCCTGCTCCCCTCTGTCACCCCTGCTCCCTTCTGTCATCCCCTGCTCCCCTCTGTCACCCCTTGCTCCCCTCTGTCACCCCCTGCTCCCCTCTGTCACCCGCTGCTCCCCTCTGTCACCCCCTGCTCCCTTCTGTCACCCCCTGCTCCCCTCTGTCACCCCCTGCTCCCCTCTGTCACCCCCTGCTCCCCTCTGTCAACCCTTGCTCCCCTCTTTCACCCCAGCTCCCCTCTTTCACCCCTTGCTCCCCTCTTTCACCCCCTGCTCCCCTCTGTCACCCCCTGCTCCCCTCTGTCACCCCTTGCTCCCCTCTTTCACCCCCAGCTCCCCTCTTTCACCCCCTGCTCCCCTCTGTCACCACCTGCTCCCCTCTGTCACCCCTTGCTCCCCTCTTTCACCCCCAGCTCCCCTCTTTCACCCCCTGCTCCCCTCTGTCACCACCTGCTCCCCTCTGTCACCCCTTGCTCCCCTCTTTCACCCCCAGCTCCCCTCTTTCACCCCCTGCTCCCCTCTGTCACCCCCTGCTCCCCTCTGTCAACCCCTGCTCCCCTCTGTCACTCCTCTTTCACCCCCTGCTCCCCCTTGCTCCCCCTCTGTCACACCTGCTCCCCTCTGTCACCCCCTGCTCCCCCTGTCACCCCCTGCTCCCCCTCTGTCACACCTGCTCCCCTCTGTCACCCCCTGCTCCCCTCTGTCACCCCCTGCTCCCCTCTGTCACCCGCTGCTCCCCTCTGTCACCCCCTGCTTTCTCTCTCTCACCCCCTGTCTTTCTGAGACAGTGTGGGTTAGCAGTGCTCCTTGCTCACACACTCACTTTAATCATATTGAAATGGAGGAGCGGGCTTAGGGAGACACTGTGGGAAGAAACACACTTGCTTGTTATACATTTAGTAACAGGCTAATAGTATCGTGTTGTATTGTCATGTTTAACATACAGAATTGCTCATGACATGTCAGTGATTACTGTATGTGTAATGACATTCAGACCTAGTATGTGTATTTCAGTGTCATTGGCATTGGATTTAACTGGGGACTCTTTGTGGATCTCCAGTTCCCCATGGAGTACATGGCATCAGTTAACCTGCTGGGAAGTCTTGCCTGTTGGATTCCTTTGTGCTTCCTTTCATGATAAATGGGTCAGTGAAATGAGACCCAAGAGACAAGTTCCTCCACTCAGTTCCATAGTATAATCTGTTATGCGCGTGTGTTTGTGTCTGTGTGTGTGTGAGTGGTTATGTGTGCGTGTGTGTGAATGGTTATGTCTGCTTGTCTGTTATGTTACTATGCTGATGTCAGTTTGTGTACTAGGCTCAGGGGAGACCACCACTGTGCTGCCATGGTTGTGTGTGTGTGGAGGAGCTGGGGGAGTTGAGGAAGTCATTAGTGTTATTACTCTGAGTGTATGAGCCACTGTACATACGTGTGTTTGTGCTGGAGCTGGGGGAGTTGAGGAAGTCATTAGTGTTATTACTCTGAGTGTATGAGCCACTGTACATACGTGTGTTTGTGCTGGAGCTGGGGGAGTTGAGGAAGTCATTAGTGTTATTACTCTGAGTGTATGAGCCACTGTACATACGTGTGTTTGTGCTGGAGCTGGGGGAGTTGAGGAAGTCATTAGTGTTATTACTCTGAGTGTATGAGCCACTGTACATATGTGTGTTTGTGCTGGAAAGACCTGCTCAAATATCTGCTTAACATTCTGCAGCTCTTCTGATCAAGTGACTCCCTCAGAGTTCGTATGGATAAATGGCTCTATTGGGTAGTCATTTGTCAAAAGATAAAACTGAAAGAGTTGCCCTTTTACTTTAGCACAGTCCAATGACAATGCCACAACAAGGTGAGTGAGGGAAGTGTGGAACAGAGTAGGGATTTTTTTTATTTGCATACATCTGGGAAGTTGTTGGAGTAAGTTTATAGTCTGTCTGTGAAAAATGCCTCCACACCGATGAACACAAGTGCCTGTGAATCAGGAAACAGCTCAGCCCTTGGCTGAATATCTTTATCTCATGAGGGGGAAGAAATTATACAATTGAGTCATTTCAAGCCTGACTGTTATTATTATAATATTATATCGTTTTATATCCCTGTGGTATATCTAGGACAAAGCCGACACAGTTATCTTAGCATTTGTTCAGTTGGAGTGCAGTGGACAGCTGTAAGGAGATGAGGTTAGGAGGAGGGTAATGTAGATAATAAGGAATCAAATGGATGATGTCTGTCTGGGGTGTGTATTACACCCTGTGAAGCTGAGTTCACAGGGGTGAGCGCCAACACTGATTACATTTTGTTGTCATTTTAAAGCCTAGTTTTCTCTCCCATGATGTAAAGTGAGGTTTTCATTTTGTGTCGTCCTCAAGTGCTCAGCTGATGAAAATTGTAATCTTGCCCTCCAGGGAAAGCTACAGTAGCACTCCCAGAATAATGTTACGAGTGGGTCCTGGATAGAGAGAGAAAAGTGCAGGGAGAACAAGTGAGGCAGGATCCTGGATCATCATTTCGCTGTGTTGATCCTGGATCCTCATTTAGCTGTGTTGACTCTGGATCTAACACAGCTAAATTACATTCCAGGATACACTCAGCTCTATGCTGTATGATTACCCAAATACACGGCTGGATGGATGGGTCATTTTCTTTATTTTGATGTACATCTAATTATTGCTTATGATCATGCTTGGAAATGTACCAGGCACGTCTGAATCACCCCATAGCATTATTTATAGTAGATAGCCAGTTGAAGTGGATTTATGTGTACAGCCGCATTTTATGTCAAGCATGTATGCACACACACCCTAGCCTTTCTTTTGTATAAATTGGCAGTAGTAGTAGCCCTATGTAGAAGACAGACTGGCTGTGCATTGTCATGACGTGACTTTGATTAATGTGATGACTGTTATTTATCGATTCAACAGACTATGTTTTGCGTAAAATACTGAGGTAGCCATTTTTCCAATCGTTTCTTATGAGAAACCAACTGCCTCCACGGATATATTATTGAATACATATTGAATACATATGTTAAAAACACCTTGAGGATGGATCCTAAATAACGTTTGCTGTGTTTCTGTCGATTGTATGGGTGCCAGCCATACAATCTGTCTCTCTCTCCCTTTCACTCTTTATCTTGCGCTCTCTGTCTTCCTCTCTTCCATTTCTCTCTCTTTCTCCCCCTCTTTCTCCCAGCTTCTCTCTCTGCCTTTGTCTCTGCCTCTCTTCATTTTTCTCTCTCCCTCCTTCTCTCTCCCCTTCCCTCTCCCTCTCCCTCCTCCCTGTCACCACCTCTGCCAGGCTGCATGACAGTGAGCCAGAGTAAATATATAGCATTAATTGGCAGTGTAATCATTAAGAATCCCTGAGCAACTATTGCTTTATATGAGAATCGCTTAGCAGTCCACATTTTGCTGAGAGAGAGAGAGAGAAGTTGAGAGAAGGGGGGCTGAGAAAAAGAGAGAGAGGGAGGGTGGGCTGAGAGAATGAGGAAATGGAGAGATCAGAGTATGTGTGTGTCTGCTGCTCAGCCAGTCCAGTCATGATGAGTCAGGGTGATTCGTTCTATTGTGCCACTGAGGAGGATGTTTCATGACCTGAAATCAAAGATCACAGAAATGTTCCATATGCACAAAAAGCTTATTTCTCTCAAATGTTGTGCGCACATTTGTTTACATAGCTGTTAGTGAACATGTATCCTTTGCCAAGATAATCCATCCATCTGACAGGTGTGGCATATCAAGAAGCTGATTAAACAACATGATCATTACACAGGTGCACATTGTGCTGGGGACAATAAACGCTTACAGATGTCTCAAGTTTTGAGGGAACATTGCAATTGGCATGCTGACTGTAGAAATGTCTACCAGAGCTGTTTCCATATAATATAATGTTAATTTCTTTACCATAAGCCGCCTCCGACGTTGTTGTAGAGAATTTGGTAGTACGTCCAACCGGTCTCACAACCGCAGACCACGTGTAACCACACCAGCCCAGAACCTCCATGTCCAGCTTCTTCACCTGTCGGGATTGTCTGAGACCAGCCTCCCGGACAGCTGATGAAACTTTGGGTTTGCAGAACCAAAGAGTTTCTGCACAAACTGTCAGAAACAATCTCAGGGAAGCTCATCTGCTTGCCCGTCGTCCTCACGAGGGTCTTGACCTGACTGCAGTTCAGCGTCGTAACCGCCTTCAGCGGGCAAATACTCACTTTCGATGTCCACTGACATGAATCACGGTTTCAACTGTACCGGGAAGATGGCAGACAGTGTGTATGGCGTTGTGTAAGCGAAGAGTTTGCTGATGTCAAAATTGTGAACAGAGTGCCCCGTGGTGGTGGTGGGGTTATGGTATGGCCAGGCATAAGCTACAGACATCGAACACAATTGCATTTTATCAATGGCAATTTGAAACAGAGATACCGTAACGAGATACTGAGGGCCATTGTCGTGCCATTCACCTCATGTTTCATCATTAAAATGCACGGCCCCATCTCACCGTACACAATTCCTGGAAACTCACAATGTCCCTGTTCTTCCATGGCCTGCATATTCACGGAATATGTTACCCATTGAGCATGGATCAACATGTACAACAGCATGTTCCAGTTCCCGCCAATATCCAGCAACTTCACACAGCCATTAAAGAGGAGTGGGACAACATTCCACAGGCCACAATCATGCAGATAGTCCGGTTAGCCAATGTGCAGGAGCACTGGTTGGTCGGGCCAATTGAGGAGGTATGTACATGAATGTATAGTTAAAGTGACTAAGCATATAAGATAAACAGAGAGTAGCAGCAGCGTAAAAGAGGGATTGAGGGCGGGCACACAATGCAAATAGTCCGGGTAACCATTTGGTTACCCGTTCAGGAGTCTTATGGCTTGGGGGTAAAAGCTTTTGAGAAGCCTTTTTGTCCTAGACTTGGCACTCCGGTACCGCTTGTCATGCGGTAGAAGAGAGAACAGTCTATGACTGGGGTGGCTGGGGTCTTTGACAATTTTTAAGGCCTTCCTCTGACACCGCCTGGTGTAGAGGTCCTGGATAGCAGGCAGCTTTGCCCCAGTGATGTACTGGGCCATACGCACTACCCTCTGAAGTGCCTTGCGGTCGGAGGCCGAGCAATTGCCGTACCAGGCAGTGATGCAACCGGTCAGGATGCTCTCGATGTTGCAGCTGTTGAACCTTTTGAGGATCTCAGGACCCATGCCAAATCTTTTTAGTTTCCTGAGGGGGAATAGGCTTTGCCGTGCTCTCTTCACGACAGTCTTTGTGTGTTTGGACCATTCTAGCTTGTTATTGATGTGGACACCAAGGAATTTGAAGCTCTCAACCTACTCCACTACAGCCCCGTCGATGAGAATGGGGAAGTGCTGTAGTCCACAATCATATCCTTATTCTTGGTTACATTGAGGGATAGGTTGTTCCTCCGCCCTATAGGCTGTCTCGTCGTTGTCGGTGATCAGGCCTACCACTGTTGTGTCGTCTGCAAACTTCATGATGGTGTTAGAGTCGTGCCTGGCCATGCAGTCGTGGGTGAACAGGGAGTACAGGAGGGGACTGAGCACGCACCCCTGGGGAGCTCCAGTGTTGAGGGGCAGCGTGGCAGATGTGTTGCTGCCTACCCTCACCACCTGGGGGCGGCCCGTCAGGAAGTCCAGGATCCAGTTGCAGAGGGAGGTGTTTAGTCCCAGGTTCCTTAGCTTAGTGATGAGCTTTGAGGGTACTATGGTGTTGAACTCTGAGCTGTAGTCAATTAATAGCATTCTCACATATGTGACCCTTTTGTCCAGGTGGGAAAGGGCATGGTGTTGATGGAGCCATTACCAGCCTTTCAAAGCACTTCATGGCTACGGACGTGAGTGCTACGGGTCGGTATTCATTTAGGCAGGTTGCCTTTGTGTTCTTGGGCACAGGTCTGCTTGAAACATGTTGGTATTACAGACTCAATCAGGGACATGATGAAAATGTCAGTGAAGACACCTGCCAGTTGGTCAGCACATGCCCGGAGCACACGCCCTGGTAATCTGTCTGGCCCCGCAGCCTTGTGTATGTTGACCTGTTTAAAGGTCTTACTCACGTCGGCTACAGAGAGCGTGATCACACAGTCGTCAGGAACAGCTGATGCTCTCATGCATGCCTCAGTGTTGCTTGCCTCGAAGCGAGCATTGAAGTGATTTTAGCTTGTCTGGTAGGCTCGTGTCACTGGGCAGCTCGCGGCTGTGCTTCCCTTTGTAGTCTGTAATAGTTTGCAAGCCCTGCCACATCCGATGAGCATCGGAGCCGGTGTAGTATGATTCAATCTTAGCCCTGTATTGACACTTTGCCTGTTTGATGGTTCATCGCAGGGCATAGCGGGATTACTTGTAAGCTTCCGGGTTAGAGTCCCGCTTCTTGAAAGCGGCCGCTCTACCCTTTAGCTCAGTGCGAATGTTGCCTGTAATCCATGGCTTCTGTTTGGGGTATGTACGTACAGTCAATGTGGAGACAACGTCCTCAATGCACTTATTGATGAAGCCAGTGACTGATGTGGTGTATTCCTCAATGTCATCGGAAGAATCCCAGAACATGTTCCAGTCTGTGATAGCAAAACAGTCCTGTAGTTTAGCATCTGGTTCATCTGACCACTTTTTTATAGACCGAGTCACTGGTGCTTCCTGCTTTAATGTTTTGCTTATAAGCAGGAATCAGGAGGATAGAGTTGTGGTCGGATTTACCAAATGGAGGGCGAGGGAGAGCTTTGTACGCATCTCTGTGTGTGGAGTACAGGTGATCTAGAATCTCTAGGTGATCTAGATGCCCTCCAGCAAATTTTTTAAACAGTAACTTTTGAAAAGTGATATCCCAAATATAAATACAGTAAAGTACACTCATTAAAGGGTACTTCGTGCTGCGCTAGGCGGTTGTCGTCACCGGTCTACTAGCTGCCACCGATTCCCTTTTCCTTTTCTGTTGGTTATGTCTTATTGGTTTCACCTGTTTCTCGTTTGGGGTTTGGTTTAGGGCTATTTAAGCCTGTTATGCCCGCCTGCTTTTGTGCGGGCTTGTTTCTCTGTTCTGTTTTGTAGATGCTATTGTTTGTATTTTTATGGACTGTTTGTGTCCTGTTTTGGGCCGGTCATTTATTCGGCTGTTGTTTTGGCATGACCTCACCGGAATAAATACGGTTTTCCTTAAACCTCTGCTCTCTGCGCCTGACTCCCCACCCACCACTCCTAGTTAGCTTTTGACTGACTCCAATGAGCTTTTTTAAAAGTCATTAGCCTAGGGGTTCACAAACTTTTTTCAACCTACACTGTGATTGTTTAAATGATGTATTCAATATAGACAAGAAAAATACAATAATGTGTGTGTTATTAGTTTAAGCACACTGTGTTTGTCTATTGTTGTGACTAAGATGAAGATCAGATCAAATTTTATGACAAATTTATGCAGAAATCCAGGTAATTCCAAGGGGTTTAGAAGAAAAAGAAACGCATACCTATTTAGACGAGGTGCTGGCTAGCGGAGTAGAAAACTTGAAAATAAAAGAGAGCCGCACACTCTAGGAGCTCAGATGCAAAAATGTAATTACCAACGTTTCGACCGCCAAGCTGTCTTCAGGATTATACCCCGATGAAGACAGCTTGGCTGTCGAAACGTTGGTAATTACATTTTTGCATCTGAGCTCTTAGAGTGTGCGGCTCTCTTTTATTTTCAAAAATTCCAAGGGGAATTTCACATACTTTTCCTTGCCACTGTATACCCACGTGGGTGATTGAAAGATTAACTGAGGTTGGTTGTGGTAATGCACCTTATTATGAAAGTTAATTGCCATATAAAGTCCAAAGAAGAAAGAAAACTCCACTCCATGGTGAAGGAAGTTTATGATTTAACTTCTCCAAGCAGAGACCAGACATGGTGGAATCAAGCTCCGACTACAGATTCATCCAAGGTCAACACTTAAAAAAAAAAAATGTATGAAATGCCTACATTGTTTGTCCTCTGTAGTTGCATGCCTTTCTTTGTTTGCTGAAATCCATACTTTTTTCAATTAACGTTTAATCAAATACAACCAAAAACGTTTTACCAGTGGCGTAAAGCACTTCAGTAAAAATACTTTAAAGTACTTCATGTCACGGGTGTCATTTTCTGAAGAAGAGGAATCGGACCAAAGCGCAACGTGGTAAGTGTTCATGCTTTTTATTGAAACTGAACACTATAACAAAATAACAAAGCGAATAACCGAAACAGTCCTGTAAAACAGTAAACAGAAAATAACCGTCATTTCTTAAATAAAGTAAAATGTACGCTCACAACGCTGTACCTTGGTCCTCATCCTTCAACAGCCGTGACAGAACTACCCACCACCAAAGGACCAAGCAGCGTGGTAAAGAGGACTCCTGGACATGGGAGGAGATCCTGGATGGTAAGGGACCCGGGAGGCAGGCTGGGGAGTATCGCCGTCCAGTGGAGGAACTGGAGGCAGCTAAGGCGGAGAGGCAACATTATGAGGGAACACGGCTGGCAATGGAGCCCGAGAGGCAGCCCCCCCAAAAAATGTGTGATGTGCCCTTGCTTGAGGAATGTGCCCTTGCGTGAGGAACAATAGAGGAGCAATAGGAGCAATGTCATCAACCCCCCTACACACTTGTTTGAGCTGTGCTGTTTGTGAAGTAAATCAGGTGTTAAATGAGGTGAAAAGGAGATTGGAGTGAATGTGCTTGATACTTAACTATCTGGTATGATACTGTACATCATGAGGACAAAGGACTGCTCAATGAGCACACTACAATTAGTGTCTCCGAACCTCATGCCCTCATGGGGACATTTTAATGGCTGCGAACCATCTCCATCTAGAGTACATAATCAGAGGGGAGGAAGGGAGGTGGGGAGGTAGGAGGGCTAGTGGGGCGGTGAGGTGGGTAAGGGAGGTGGGGAGGTAGGAGGGCTGGTGGGAAGGTGAGGTGGGTAAGGGAGGTAGGGAGGGAGGTAGGGAGGGGAGGGGAGGGAGGTGGCAGTCTTGGTAGATTTGTCATTCTTGAGCCTCTTCGACCCAGCTGTGACAGCAAAGCACTCCCCATTCATCCTGGATACATACATACATACATACATACATACATACATACATACATACATACATACATACATACATACATACATACATACATACATCAGTGGGTGGATTAACAGCGATGGGTGGAACATCAGCTCTCCATTATTGGTTAGACCAGCCATACATACATACATACATACATACATACATACATACATACATACATACATACATACATACATACATACATACATACATACATACATACATACATACATACATCAGTGGGTGGATTAACAGCGATGGGTGGAACATCAGCTCTCCATTATTGGTTAGACCAGCCATAGCCCAGAACACCGCGGTTCAGCTTAAATGTTTACATAGCAGTTTAGGAAAACTAACGTAGCAGGTTAGGAGACTCGTCGTGCAGCCCAATCAGCCACGATAAACCGCCTTGAGCAGCAACAAATCTGCCCAATTAGCTTATTCAATTTCCATACACCCACTTCTGTTGATCCACCCACTTACAGTGCCTTGCGAAAGTATTCGGCCCCCTTGAACTTTGCGACCTTTTGCCACATTTCAGGCTTCAAACATAAATATATAAAACTGTATTTTTTTGTGAAGAATCAACAACAAGTGGGACACAATCATGAAGTGGAACGACATTTATTGGATATTTCAAACTTTTTTAACAAATCAAAAACTGAAAAATTGGGCGTGCAAAATTATTCAGCCCCCTTAAGTTAATACTTTGTAGCGCCACCTTTTTCTGCGATTACAGCTGTAAGTCGCTTGGGGTATGTCTCTTATCAGTTTTGCACATCGAGAGACTGAAATCTTTTCCCATTCCTCCTTGCAAAACAGGTCGAGCTCAGTGAGGTTGGATGGAGAGCATTTGTGAACAGCAGTTTTCAGTTCTTTCCACAGATTCTCGATTGGATTCAGGTCTGGACTTTGACTTGGCCATTCTAACACCTGGATATGTTTATTTTTGAACCATTCCATTGTAGATTTTGCTTTATGTTTTGGATCATTGTCTTGTTGGAAGACAAATCTCCGTCCCAGTCTCAGGTCTTTTGCAGACTCCATCAGGTTTTCTTCCAGAATGGTCCTGTATTTGGCTCCATCCATCTTCCCATCAATTTTAACCATCTTCCCTGTCCCTGCTGAAGAAAAGCAGACCCAAACCATGATGCTGCCACCACCATGTTTGACAGTGGGGATGGTGTGTTCAGGGTGATGAGCTGTGTTGCTTTTACGCCAAACATAACGTTTTGCATTGTTGCCAAAAAGTTCAATTTTGGTTTCATCTGACCAGAGCACCTTCTTCCACATGTTTGGTGTGTCTCCCAGGTTGCTTGTGGCAAACTTTAAACGACACTTTTTATGGATATCTTTAAGAAATGGCTTTCTTCTTGCCACTATTCCATAAAGGCCAGATTTGTGCAATATACGACTGATTGTTGTCCTATGGACAGAGTCTCCCACCTCAGCTGTAGATCTCTGCAGTTCATCCAGAGTGATCATGGGCCTCTTGGCTGCATCATCAGGGCATGGAAATGTTGCTCAGTTGGTATCAAGGGACCTAACGTGTGCAGAAAAACATTCCCCACACTATTACACCACCGCCACCAGACTGTACCGTTGACACCAGGCAGGATGGGGCCATGGACTCATGCGGCTTTCGCCAAATCCTGATTCTACCATTAGCATGTCACAACAGGAACCATTCTTTTTTTTAGCTGATAGGAGTGTAACCCGGTGTGGTCGTCTGCTGCAATTGCCCATCCGTGACAAGGACCGACGAGTTGTGTGTTCCAGAAATGCCGTTCTGCACAAGACTGTTGTACTTCGCCATTATTTGCCTGTTTTGTGGCCCACCTGTTGGCTTGCACGATTCTTGTCATTCTCCTTCGACTTCTCATCAACAAGCTGTTTTCGCCACTAAGGGTATATCCAGACTTATGATGATCTATCAGACCTGTTTAGAGAGAGAGAGAATACACTATAGTGTAACAATAAGGGAGTAGAAAAAGAGGAGTTAGATATACAACCAAAGACAATTCTCAATATCTTTGGTAATCCTAGCTTTATCAGGATCTAATTTCATGCTAGCCCTAGCCCATTATGATATCATTTTATATAGCACAATAAACCATTCAGGGTCTCTGAAATAATTGAGTTCTTTCATGGTATGTAATGTAATTCCATGCACCATGCATTGATCTCCTTATCTACACCAATCCTCTGTCTTTCACTCCAAATAAAGCCTATTTACATGACAGTTCAGGACCTGAATGATGCGGAGCAGAAATTTCCAGATGACAGGTTTTACAGAGTGGAAATAAATCAATCAATCCACCTGTCAACAACATCATAACCAGCTTTATGATTGATAGAAGTGGATTCAAGGAGCAGGGCTGTGTTCAGATGGGGCTGTAGTGTGTAAGGGAGAAGGGTTCAGATGGGGCTGTAGTGTGTAAGGGGGAAGCGAGCAGGGCTGTGTTCAGATGGGGCTGTAGTGTGTAAGGGAGAAGGGAGCAGGGCTGTGTTCAGATGGGGCTGTAATATGTAAGCTGTAATCTAATGCAGATGACAATGATAGGCCTGGCCGGAGAAATCACAGAGGTCTTGGTTGATTTGATGATAGTGGAGGTCCTGGTGGCTGTTGGAGCATGGCAAGAAAAGGGTGTTTCCACTTCACTGAACTAGACGTCTCAGTCAGAGCCACTTAACTTCAGCCAACACGGTTTCCTCGTTCCTCCATTACTAGTGCTGCTCATTGCGCTGCTCTGTTGGATTGATGGATTTGATTGTTTTTCCTTCACATACCAAATCTGTTTATACAAGTAATCTGTCACAGGTATTCCGGTAGATATTAATGCTGACATTTTTCGGACTAAATTGAATCCCCCTGAATAATTAATATAAAGTTATCTACTAATTTATAATCTGTTGTTGGGCACAGGCTCTAGTCATCAACAGCAGGCTATAGGTTAGTAGATACCTTTATATAAATGATGTGTTGCTTGTTTGAGATTAACAACAGGCTGTGGTTTAGTGTAGTGTTTACCTTGGCTGACAGACAGACAGATCCCCACTGCAGGCCAAAAATAACACAGCCTGACTACCTGTGGGTTTACGGCTACATGGGGCAAGTCTATATTCATCTTGCTCATGTGTCTCTCTCTGTGTCTGGGCTGAGGAGAGGAGGAGGAGGTAACGAGAGTGGAGGGGGGAAGTGCTGGGGAAGTGATTATTGTAATTAACTGAAGAAGAAGAGCGAGAGTCTGCTATTCTGTATAAACACACCAGACGTGTCCTTCTAGTCCTGCCACTAGCTGTATTAGCTGCTTTTGGGTGATGGCTTCTGAGACCTGAAGTAATAGCTATGCAGCCTAGTAATGGGCTGTGGGATCTGTAGGGATGGAGGGTGTCTTTCACAGATTCATACAAACTTAACACATTTAATTTGCTGCTTCCCTGTTTTAAATCCTCAAGACAAGATTGTCAACACAGTCCATGATAGAGAGTCCCCCCTGTTGTTCTAGTCTGTATTTAACAGGTTAGGGCCTGTGTATAACCATGGAACAGGTAATGTTACATTCCATACACTGCACAGGACATAATGACAAACAATAGGCAGCTGTGTGTACGTGCGTGTGTTGGGTCTGCTTCTTCTAACAGTGTGTAACATACATTGTATTAAAACCCTCCCTTTTCCATTGGTTTGTGTCTGCAGAACACTGTAGGCAGTGTTCCAGCTCTTGAACTCTGTGCTCAGGTTGATTTGATTTTACAGCCAGCCAGAGCCAGTGTTGTAATGCATTCACTTCCAAGACAAACACAGGTAACGAGCTGGGTCCAGACCAGCAGAGCGGAGGTGTTCAGAGCTGTCTCTTAACTCTCAACTCCCACCCACTCTCTCTCTCTTTCGCTCTCTCTCTCTCTGCTTTTCTCAGTGTCTGCTATGTATTCACTCAGACAGTGCTGTACAGGTCTCTCTTGTAAAATAGATTGTATGTCAATGAGAATAACCTGTGTAAATAAAGGTTAAATGAAAAGAATCTTTAACTCCAAATCTAACAAAAATAAAAACCTTTGGGCAAACATTGAATGGGGTTTTCAAGCTACAGGGTAAATAGGGACAGCTTTTAGCTTGTGAATTACTACAGAGAAGAAGAAACGAAGGGAGAGGCTTGACTCCGCCCCAAAATCTGTTCATACAAAAATACAGCGAGAAGCAGAGGAAGTGGGGATTTGTTGTATGCAGGTCAACGAGAGAGTGTCAATTTTGTCAATTTAAAATTGAATTGCTAATTTCCTACATGATGCTTATTTGAACGAATAGAAGTTTTGCAATGTTTAGGTTGTTACGAATGTACTGATATAAGTGGACACACATGGCATTCTGGCAACTTTGAGAAAAAACATTTTATATTGGAGTTGTGCCTGTTGTTCACACGCATATCTGCCCTCTCATTGACTATAATTTCCCTGTCTACTTCCATCTGCCTTCCGTCTTTCCAGAAATGTATTCCCATTGTTAGAGTGGTCAGTCCAGTATCTTGTCAGTATATAGATACATCTTTGATCACTATAGCTATCACTAGCTAACAGGGAAAAAATCGTCTAGGTAGCTAACTTAATTCTTCTTACATGTACTACTAAAACGATAGGATTGGTGTAAACATGGGTGAGTTTCCTCCCACCATATGTTTTGCAGCGGTCTCAGGTCTCTTACCCCATCATTTCATTTTTTAAAATGTTCTTTCTGTGTTAACCCAGCTGGTTAAATGAGTGGATCACACAGCAGAGCACTCAGTGCTCACCATCACTCTCCCTCGCTCTCTCTTCTTCTCTACCTCACTCCCTCTCTGCTGCTGAAGGCCTGAGCCCCTGGGCTGCTCCCAGGCCTTCATTGGGCTTTTGTGCATTTCACAGAGCTGTGAGTGTGTGTGTGCTTGCCTCTTGTCAGCTGTCAGGCACAGTGTGCAGCTCACCTCGAGGATACAGCACTACCATTGTACAGGGTAATGCCAGCCAGCAAGGCTACAGTCTGTGCACACGCATGCACAAACACACACGCACATTCATGCTCATTGCACCAGTCGGGACTAGGATACGGTGTGTGTGTGTGTGTGTGTGTGTGTGTGTGTGTGTGTCAGAGGAATTCCAAAATTGTGTAGCTAGCCCACACTCAAAGAGATTCAAATGGTATCTTTTTGTATTTATTTCAATCAGGGTGCCCTCCTTAATTATTGGGACAGTGAAGCATTTTTTGGGGCTCTGTACTCCCCATTACAATAACAAGGGAGGTTAGCATTTTTTCGTGTTGGGGGATGATATTTGTGCATCTTTAACTTTCTCACTCATCATTATTCACGATTCATTCAAGACTATCCATAATAATGGTAGCATCCACATTAATAATATTCTATTTTCATTTACAATAAAGGTAACTGCAATATGACACAATACATTATTTACCATTCATTTCTATTGGGCACAAAATAATCAGAAACACGTAGTCATTGTTGATTTTAAATCCAAACTTTTGGAGAACAGACCCAAAAGAAGAAAAAAGGCTTCAATGTCCCAATATTTACAGAGGGCACTGTATCTGGAGTTTGTAACGAATGGACGATTCACGATATACAGTACCACTCACAAGTTTGGACACAGCTACTCGTTCAAGGGTTTTTCTTTATTTTCACTATTTTCTACATTGTAGAATAACAGTGAAGACATCACAACTATGAAATAACACATGGAATCATGTAGTAACCAAAAAAGTGTTAAACAAATCAAAATATATTTTAGATTTCAGATTCTTCAAAGTCGCCACCCTTTGCCTTGAGGACAGCTTTGCACATTCTTAGCATTCTCTCAACCAGCTTCACCTGGAATGCTTTTCCAACTGTCTTGAAGGAGCTCCCACATATGCTGAGCACTTCTTGGCTGCTTTTCCTTCACACTGCGGTCCAACTCATCCCAAACCATCTCAATTGTTTGTGGAGGCTAGGTCATCTGATGCAGCACTCCATCACTCTCCCTCTTGGTCAAATAGCCCGTACACAGCCTGGAGGTGTGTTGGGTTATTGTCCTGTTGAAACAAATGATAGTCCCACTAAGTGCTAACCAGATGGGATGGCGTATCGCTGCAAAATGCTATGGTAGCCATGCTGGTTAAGTGTGCCTTGAATTATAAATAAATCACTGACAGTCTCACCAACAAATTACCCCCACACCATCACACTTCCTCCTCCATGCTTCACGGTGGAAACCACACATGCTGAGATCATCCGTTCACCGATCTAATGTCCATTGCTCATTTTTCATGGCCAAGCAAGTCTCTTCTTCTTTTTGGTGTCCTTTAGTAGTGGTTTCTTTGCACCAATTTGACCATGAAGGCCTGATTCATGCTGTCTCCTCTGAACAGTTGTTGTTGAGATGTGTCTGTTCCTTGATCTCTGTGAAGCATTTATTTGGGCTGCAGTCTGAGGTAGTTACTCTAATGAATGATTCTCTGCAGCAGAGGTAACTCTGGGTCTTCATAAACAATGTTTATTACAGCAACAGGGCCAAAGGCACAGGACGGCAGGCAGGCTCAGGGTCAGGTCAGGCAGAGGTCGGTAAATCCAGAGGTGGGGCAAAGGTACAGGACGGCAGGCAGGGTCAGGGGCTGGCAAAGTGGGAAAAAGCAGGAGCTGACACAAACGCTGGTTGGCTTGACAAACAAGACAAACTGGCAACAGACAAACAGAGAACACAGGTATAAATATACAGGGGATAAAGGGGCAGATGGGCGACACCTGGAAGGGGGTGGAGACAATCATAAAGACAGGTGAAACAGATCAGGCTGTGACAGTCGGCGGTGAGACCTGGGTCCAGGATGTCTCTAGTGGGGACCCAGCACCGCTCCTCCTGGCCATAACCCTCCGAGTCAACCAGGTACTGGAAACCCCTGCCCTGCCTCAAACCCTCAGGAGGCGTCTCACCATGCATGCCGGATGGCCATCGGCGACACGGGGAGGAGGGTTGGGCCTGGAAATAGAAGACAAAGGGCTGTGAGACATGGGCTTAATTCTAGACACATGGAGTGTAGGATGACTACGAAGGGTACGGGGCAACAGAAGGCAGACAGCAGAGGGGCTAATGATCTTGGAAATGGGGTAGGGGCCGATAAAGCGGGGGACAGTTAGCGAGACTCCACCCGGAGGGGCAGATCCCGGGTGGACAGCCATACCTTCTGCCCGAGACTTGTCGTTGATACCTGGAGATGGTCTTGAGCACGGTACGACTACAGCGGAGGACAAACATCTGGGTAGAAGATATGCCAACCTCCTCTTCCTGCTCAAGGAAGAGCAGGGGCTGATACCCCAGGGAACACTCAAAGGGAGATAAGCCCGTGGCAAAGCAGGGAAGGGTGTTGCAGGTGTGTTCAACCCACACATGCTGCTGGTGGTGTTGGCAGAGACCAGGCAGTGCAGGGTAGTTTCGATGTCCTGGTTGGCTCGCTCCGACTGGCCGTTGGACTGTGGATGGAACCCCGAGGACAGGCTGACCGACGACCCAACGAGGGTACAGAACGCCTTCCAGAGCTGGGACGAGAACTGAGGACCCTGGTCAGAGACAGTGTCCACGGGCAGTCCATGGATCCGGAAGACGTGCTGCACCATGAGCTGGGCGGCTTTGGAAAACTGATCCACCACGGTCAGGATGGCGGTGTTGCCATCAGATGAGGGAAGACCCATGACAAAGTAAAGGGAGATGTGAGACCACGGACGGTGGGGGTTGGAGGAGACCATTCTGAGCTTGCCGTTGAGTCTTGTTCTGTGCACACACCGTGCAAGCGGCGACAAATGCAGACATGTCAGGAACCATAGTGGGCCACCAAAGCGCTTTCGCACAAAGGCCATGGTCCGACGGGTGGCAGGCAAGCCTGTTGGAGTGGGCCCACTCCAGAACCGCAGAGTGGACGGCGTCAGGAACGATCATCCAGTTGTCAGCCTATTCCCTATTCCCCAGCTGGCATGAAGTGGGAAGGATGGTCTCAGGTTCCGGGGTAGTAGTCATGGGGCTATAGCGGCGGGACAGTGCATCCAGCTTGACATTCCTGGATCCCGGCCGATATGAGAGGGAGAAGTTGAACCATGTGAACAGCAGGGCCCATATGGCTTGCCTGGAGTTGAGATACTTGGTGGTGTGGAGATACTCCAGTTTCTTGTGGTTAGTCCATACAATGAATGGATGTTCTGCCCCCTCCAGCCAGTGCCTCCATTCTTCCAACGCCATCTTCACTGCAAGAAGCTCACGATTTCCCACATCATAGTTATTTTCTGTGGCGTTGAGGCGATAGGAGAAGAAGGCTCAAGGATGTAGCTTGAGGTCAAGGGCAGAATGCTGTGATGGAAAAGCCCCCACTCCGATATCCGAAACATCAGCCTGCACCATGAACTGATGAGATGGGTAAGGATGAACCAGGATGGTAACTGTGGTGAAGCAATGTTTGAGGTCCCGGAATGCCCAGTCAGCAGCTGGAGACCACGTGAACGAAACCTTGGGCGAGGTGAGTGCTGATGGGGGAAGCCAGGGTGCTGTAACCCCGGATAAAGCGGCAATAGAAGTTGGCGAACCCCAAGAAACATTGCAGCTGCACCCTGGATGTAGGCTGAGGCCAATCCATCACTGCTCTCACCTACCCAGGATCCATCTGGACATTCCCAGCAGAAAAGATATAACCCAGGAAGGGGATGGTGGAGCGATGGAACTCGCACTTTTCCGACTTCACAAACAGCTGATTCTCATTCTCAAGTAGTTGAAGGACCTGCTGGACGTGGTGCACGTGTTCTTGAGGGGAGCAGGAGAAGATGAGGATGTCATCAATGTAGACAAAGACGAACCGGTTCAACATGTCGCGGAGGACATCATTCACCAGAGCCTGGAACACAGCAGGGGTGTTGGTGAGCCCAAAGGGCATGACCAGATGGCTGTGTTGAAGGCGGTGTTCCACTCGCCCCACTCTCGTATCCGCAACAGGTGGTATGCGTTCCGTAAATCCAGCTTGGAAAACACAGTGGCCCGCTGGACCGGCTTGAAGGCCTCGGAGATGAGTGGTAGCGGGTAATGGTTCTTAACCGCAATGTCATTGAATCCCCGGTAGTCAATGCACGGGCGCAGGGTCTTGTCCTTTTTCTTCACGAAGAAGAACCCTGCGCCAGCGGAAAAGGAAGAGTGAGAGATAAATCCAGCAACTAGGGAGCCCCCATAGTCTTGGTCTCCAGTCCCGACAGAGAGTACAGACGTCCCAGGGTGGCGTGGTGCTAGGGAGACTGCCAGGTCCACAGTCATAGCGTAGATGCGGTGGAAGCGACGTGACCCGGAACACCTCCCGGAGGTCCTGGTACTTCACGGGAATGGCAGAGAGGTCCAGGGCACCTTCTGAGCCCCCCCGGGGCAGGCTGTGCTGACTTCAGGCATTGGTGTGGCAGAACGGGCTCCAGCCCATGATGGCACCAGTAGACCAGTTAATGAGGGGATTGTGTCATTGGAGCCAGGAGAATCCCAATCACCACGGGAATCAGAGAGGACTTGATGAGCAGGAACTGGATAGCCTCGCTGTGGTTCCAAGACACCCGTAGGTTGATAGGAGTATTGTTGTGGGGGACTCTGCCTATAGAACACCTGTCCAGCGCTCTAACGTCCATGGGAATGGAGAGGGGCTGTGTGGGGATGTTCAGCTCAGACGCCAGGGTAGTGTCCAAAAAGCTCTCATCGGCCCCAGAGTCAATGAGAACCCGGAAGGATTTGGACTGATCTCCCCACAGCAGAATGGCATGAAAAGGGTGCGAGCAGGGGAAGCAGGACCGTTCCCCATATGGCCCACCAGAGTCCTTCTTCCTACCGGTAAGCCTGGTTTCTTTAAAGGGCAAGAGGACACGAAATGACCAAGAGTCCCCAAATACAGACAACTCTTCGTGTCAATCCTGTATTGCCTTTTCACTGGCGACAGCCCAGCTCTGCCTTGTGGCATAGGCTCAGGAAGTGGTGACTCAGCCGTTTTCGGCAGCCCTCGGGGCATGCCGGGAAGCCTCGGGTTCTCTCAGCAACGAAACCGTTGGGAGCTTCTCTAGATGACTCGGAAGCAAAGTGGGATCCATGGACGTGCGAGCGAAATCAAAATTCCTCTCGCTCCGTCGTTCACGTAATTGCCTATCGATACATTTTCAGGAAGTGCTTGTCTGCTGGCAGTTTTCACTTTGACTCTCATTTAATGCTATCTCTATTTTCACATGGGTCTCGCTGTGTTCTCTCTAATGGTAGTCTTCTCTCACTATGATCCTGACACAAACACAGCAGCCTTATAGGAGTGATTCATCTCTCTGTAGAAAGGTCTTCTGAAGCTCATCCTGCTCTCTCACTCATCTATCAGCCAAACACCTCGTCTGTCTGTCTGTGTTTCTTTAAACGTCCGTTGGATGTTTTTGAAGTTGGCCTTGGATAAGGCAAGATTCTGACCTTATGTATCACCACCTACCTGTTAGCTCACAACAGGCTCCAACCACTACGTCAATGGTGTACAGTAGCCTGTAGCCCTACAGTTTTTGAGCACAGTACATATCCTAGATCAGTCTGGACGGGTCCACTCCAGCTGACAGCCCAGTATTTATTCAATATAGTTCAGATCCTAGATCAGTCTGGATTAACCTAATGTGGCAGGCGTAGAAAGACACCTGAGCAGAATTTACCCTTCTGTTTTTCAGGGGAATAGAAGATAAGTTGAAAATACTGTTTGGCTTAAAAACGGATGTTTTCTGGCAACTCGGCATAGGCTAGTCTGGATAGGCCCCCTCCGGCTGACAGCCTAGTATTTATTCAATATAGTACATATCCTAGATCAGCCTGGATTGACCCACTCCAGCTGACAGCCCAGTATTTATTCAATATAGTACAGATCCTAGATCAGTCTGTATTGGCCCACTCCAGCTGACAGCCAAGTATTTATTTATTCAGTACAGAAGAAACCCTGGAGAGATGTGCAGTCTCACTTAACCACATGTCGTACGTCAAGCTGTGCTGCCATCGCTGCCTGGGTTCTGGGTTCTCTCCCAGTCACTCTCTAGATTGATGTCAGTACTGATGTATGACGTATAAGGGAATTCACTGCTCTGACACATAATTTGCTATTCTGCTCAATTCAATGGCATCAACTTGGTCAGTTGTAGAGAATCAGCTTCACAGCCTAACAAACACAGAGCGGGGGTTTACACATTGTTACGAATCCCTTTTGGCCCGACAGTCTAGGGGGGATGGTAATGAGACCCGTAACATAACTCATGCAAATTATTATTGTGACAAAGTAAAAGTGTGAACGAAATAACCACGACAACAGAAATCTACCGTCAAACTCCAGGTTTATTTATAAACACACGGTAATGGGGGGAGCAGGAAAAGGGGCTGAGCTGGACCCAAGGAAAGAAACAATAAGTATTCAAAAACACCCCTAAGCTAGACTAGCCTACTTTAACAACAGCTAACTAACTAACCAAAAATACAGTGGGTGGTCCGCCCAGTTCTAACTAGTGTATTTAACAAAGTTCACCTACGGGTAGTGTATGCCCATGGGCGACTTGTCTTGGTTTCCCCCTTTTCCCACCAGCAACAAACAAACACCATAACCAAAAACAATACTCACAGGTGATGACAAAGTGCTATGGAGGTGCTTTAAACAAAAGAGAGGTTAAGACACAAAGCGAGAGTGAAACACAGAGACCTACAGACATGGCATTTACAGAGAGATTGAGCTAGAGATTGAGCTCTAGAACAAACAAATGATGGGTTTTTAAACCATGGGGAAGGAACTGTGATAGGTTAGGAAATAGGAGGAGGTGTGTCTTCTGATTGATGATTGATTGTTGACTGATTGGGGAGTGATGGTTTTCACCTGTGAGGGGAGAAGGAGAGAAAAGAAACACACACAGGATACACACACACACATGATAACTGTATCCGTAACAACATCGAAATAAAATAATATTGTCAAATTTTCATGGTGTGAGGGGCTTTGTCTTCTCTAGCCATTCTAGTTCTATGTGTTTACCCTTGGTATTCCAATGTCTGCACTCTGGATAGGGCTCTCCTGTTGACAGGTTAAAAATTGCCAGATAGAGTTAGCAGTGAGGGCGAAGCTTGACCTGCCTCGGGCAGGGTATGGAACGAGCTGCCAGTGGAGTTACACAGACAATGCCTTCTGGTGACATAGCATATTCCCCCATGACAATGCACTGACACACACAGACTCAAAGGCCATCATAAGACCTCTCTAAGTGACTGACAGCAGGTCTTTATAACATATCAGATTACAATAGTTACCCTCTAGTTTAGAAAGATAATCCCTATTAGATCTACACTGAACAAAAATATAAATGCTACATTTTCAAAGATTTTACTGAGTTACAGATACCTTTAAAAAAAAGTAGGGGCGTGGATCAGAAAATCAGTCAGTATTTGGTGTGACCACCATTTGCCTCATGCAGTGCGACACATCTCCTTTCCATAGAGTTGATCAGGCTGTTGGTTGTGGCCTGTGTAATGTTGTCCCAGTCCTCTTCAATGGCTGTGCGAAGTTGCTGGATATTGGCAGGAACTGGAACACGATGACGTACATGTCAATCCAGAGCATCCCAAACATGCTCACTGGGTGACATGTATGGTGAGTAAGTAGGCCATGGAAGAACTGGGACATTTTCAGCTTCCAGGAATTGTGTACAGATTCTTGTGACATTGGGCCGTGGATTATCATGCTGAAACATGAGTTGATGGCGGCGGATGAATGGCACGAAAATGGTTCTGAGGATCTCATCTCGGTATCTATGTACATTCAAATTGCCATCGATAAAATGCAATTACGTTCGTTGTCCATAGCTTATGCCTGACCATACCATAACCCCACCGCCACCATTTGGCGCTCTGTTCACAACATTGATATCAGCAAACCTTTAGCCCACATGACACCATACACACTGTTTGCCATTTGCCCGGTACAGTTTAAACCTGGATACATCTGTGAAGATCACACATTTTCAGTGTGCCAGTGGCCATTGATGGCAAGTATTTGCCCACTGAAGTCGATTACGACTCCAAACTGCAGTCTGTTCAAGACCCTGACAAGCGCGCAGGTGAGCTTCCCTGAGACGTTTTCTGACAGTTTGTGCAGAGATTCTATGGTTGTGCAAACCCACAGTTTCATCAGCTGTCCGGGTGGCTGGTTTCAGATGATCCCTCAGGTAAAGAAGCCATATGTGGAGGGCTGGCATAGTTACACGTGGTCTGCAGTTGTGAAGCCGGTTGGACATACTGTCAAATTCTCTAAAATGACGTTGGAGACGGCTTGGTAGAGAAATGAACATTCAATTCTCCGTCAACAGCTCTGGGGGACATTCCTGCAGTCCTCAGGCCAATTGCAGGCTCCCTTAAAACATGTGACATCTGTGACATTGTGTTGTGTGACAAAACGGCACATTTTAGAGTGTCCCCAGCACAAGGTGCACCTGTGTAATGATCATGCTGTTTAACTTCTTGCGTCGAGCCATCCCGGATCCGGTATCGTGACTACAGCCTCAAGCTCATTACCATAACGCAACGTTAACTATTCATGAAAATCGCAAATGAAATTAATCTATTTGCTCTCAAGCTTAGCCTTTTGTTAACAACACTGTCATCTCAGATTTTCAAAATATGCTTCTCAACCATTGCAAAACAAGCATTTGTATAACAGTATTGATGGCTAACGTAGCATTTAGCATAGCATTTAGCGTTAGCATTCAGCAGGCAACATTTACACAAAAAAACAGAAAAGCATTCAAATAAAATCATTTACCTTTGAAGAACTTCAGATGTTTTCAATGAGGAGACTACTCTCAGATAGCAAATGTTCAGTTTTTCCTGAAAGATTATTTGTTTAGGACAAATCGCTCCGTTTTCTGCATCACGTTTAGCTACGGAAAAAACCCTGTATCCAGGATTGTGTAAATCTATCAGCAAGCTCATTAGCATAACACAACGTTAACTATTCATGAAAATCGCAAATGAAATGAAATTAATCTATTTGCTCTCAAGCTTAGCCTTTTGTTAACAACACTGTCATCTCAGATTTTCAAAATATTCTTCTCAACCATTGCAAAACAAGCATTTGTGTAACAGTATTGATGGCTAACGTAGCATTTAGCGTAGCATTCAGCATGCAACATTTACCACAAAAACCATAAAAGCATTCAAATAAAATCATTTACCTTCGAAGAACTTCAGATGTTTTCAATGAGGAGACTCTGTTAGATAGCAAATGTTCCGTTTTTACAAAAAATATTATTTGTGTCGACTAATCGCTCCGTTTTGTTCATCGCGTTTGGGTAAGGAAAAAAATAAAATAATAAGTCATTAAAACGCAAACTTTTTTCCAAATTAACTCCATAATATCGACAGAAACATGGCAAACGATGTTTAGAATCAATCCTCAAGGTGTTTTTCACATATCTATCGACGATAAAATCCATCGTGGCAGTTTACTTTCAATTCTGAAGAAATGGAACGCGCATGGACGTACAGATTACGCACACAGGACACCGGGCGGGACACCAGGTAAATGTAGTCTCTTATGGTCAATCTTCCAATGATATGCCTACAAACACGTCACAATGCTGCAGACACCTCGGGAATAGACAGAAAGCGCAGGCTCATTCCTGGCGCATTCACAGCCATATAAGGAGACATTGGAACACAGCGCCTTCAGAATCCGGGGCATTTCCTGTATGAAACTTCATCTTGGTTTCGCCTGTTGCATTAGTTCTGGGGCACGCACAGATAATATCTTTGCAGTTTTGGAGACGTCAGAGTTGTGACTTTCCAAGGCAGTCAATTCCATGCATAGTCGAGCATCTTTTCGTGACAAAATATTGCGCTTAAAACGGGCACGTCTTTTTATCCAATAATGACACAGCGCCCCCATAGGTTCAACAGGTTAATCAGCTTCTTGATATGCCACTCCTGTCAAGTGGATGGATTATCTTGGTCAAGGAGAAATGCTCACTAACAGGGATGTAACCAAATTTGTGCACAAAATTTGAGACAAATAAGCTTTTTATTTCACCTCATGAAACATGGGACGAACACTTTACATGTTGCGTTAATATTTTTGTTCAGTGTATATTATAATCCCTATTTCATTCTACTCTTTTGTATTTCTGGAACGCCTCCCAGAGTGTGTGTGTGCACGGTGTGTGTGTGTATTCTCAGTCTGCATAAGATCTGTTAGAATAATTGATTTGGCTGATAAACAGCAGCAAACAGGCACAGAGAGTTGAAACTGCGCCATAACATAAAGAATGGTGCTGGCCTAGTGGGGCAAGATTCTATAATATTTCATTAGAGTGGCTTATTGAAAAGGAACTGCTTTTCCCTCATTCAGAAGTACTATTCTTGTTGTCTTAGATCATTTATTCCCGGGCTTAATACAGATTGTTCATTCCGTAGGGATTCATCACCGCCAATTTCCTAAAGAGATTTAAAGAGCCTACGTTCTGATTGGCCAACCACTCCAGGACTATCAAGGAAGTGTGTGCTTTTTTCTGATAGCCTATACAGTTGTAATGTGTTTCTTTTTTATTTGGTTTTGTGGGGTATTGGACACACATAACACATTGTGCCACCTCTGGAAATCATGTAATTTATTGTAAACTCAATAGCGTCAGGATGGGGGGATGGAGGTAGTCAGTATGAGGGGGCAGGGAGCATGGAGAATTGGGCCGGGGTTGAGGAGCTGTTGGGTGGAACATCATGGTAGTAATTTGCTGGTGTAGCGTGAATCCGTCTCGAGCTAATTTGGAGTAACACCATTTGCATATTCACATCAAATTAAGTCATTGGTGGACAGCTTGTGCACAGAGACGTTTTCATTGACTATTTTGAGATAACTGATTAAACCAATTAAATGTTAATACATTGCTAAAATGCGGGTAATTATGTCATTAAATGTTCAAGCTGCAGTGTTTCTTGTTTCCTTCAAGTATAGTTCCAGTACCAGCACTTCTGTTTTGTTAACATTCCTGCTGATGGCATTCAGGAATACAATCCAGACCCTGCCACCTGGAGTGTGTTGTTTGAACAGGTATAAAGCCAAGGTTGGCGATTTACTGTCACCTGCAGTCAAGGGGTATAAATACTTTCTTAAGGCACTGTACCTAAGATCGAAGCTGTTTTTCAGTCTCTCAATCCCAGCTTTGATGCACCTGATCATTATTTAGCAGTGTTGTATCTGTTTGTCTTTTAATTATTGGTTTACATGCAGATAAACCCACCATTCCACATTGCATCTACCCATTTTGTTGGTGGTTGAGTGAAGCTAAAATGAACACCCCTCCTGTCTTTTGAGGCTGTTTGATATAATGCCTGTTGGTCAGCCATAGCTTCAGGACGATGAAACACAGAGGACAAACACTGAAAACACACTACCGCAATCTAAATAGGCTGCTGATTTCTCTCTCAGTCCCGCCTGTCTGTATCTACTAGAAGTAGTAGAAGAAGAAAATGCACTACTTCAAAATGGAGTTGGCCTCAATGGCGCTAAGTGGCGATTTTAGCATGTAGCTCTTGGAGGGGCAAACAAAAACAAAAATTGTGAGATGCATGCCAGCCAAGCCACTACACTTAAGAAAGTATAAATACTTTCTACTGTACCTAATTGGTACCCCTATGGTCAAGTGTGGCCTTTCACTGTGTCCCCAGCAATAATACAGACAGGAGGGACTGAGAGAGAAATCAGAAGCCTCTTTAGACTGTGGGAGTGTGTTTACAGTGTTTGTCCTCTGTGTCATGGCGGTCCTTCGTGGGCAAATTTTATCATCACTTTGCCATCACAGTCTGAGATTCTCTGGATTTATGTTGCTTTCAAAAGAACTGGGCCCTTTGAAAAAAACGAGGTCGAATCATGATGACATCAGTGATCTTCAGGTCGTAGCTCTAGAAAGGGGCACAAGTTCCATATGTACAATTCCCAGTTGGATGACCGTTCAAAACGTATTTTCCAGTTGGAGCTCGTTTATTCCTGAGTTCCCAGTTGTCTTGAACTCACTGAAGTTAGATTTCGTTAACAGTTGTTTTGAGAGCGGCACAAATCATGCTTCATTGACAGCATGGCCAATGTTGAATGTTTCATTCCAGACTTGGGACTACACAGAAACTCCACTGAATAGCAGGCTAGTGATTGCTTTGCAATGCTTGCAGTTAGCAACTGATTCCTTCCAAACCACTCATTCTTGAATTTGCGATTTCCAACTTGTGTAATGTTCATGTCCAATGGCCGATGAGCACCAATACATTTGATCTATAATTACTCTTCATTATTTCTCTTCATATCCTGGCTGCCCCAACACCACAGAAAGCACTGAGCTAGGCTGAAACACCTGCATTTTTGAGATGCCTTACTCAAGAAAGCAAAAAAAGAGACCATGTTTTTATGCAGATTTATTAACTTATTTTACATTGTTTGCAAACTGATATTTGACACGTATTAATGCCAAAATGACATGCAAAACAGGCAAGCCCCCTCCCACCAAAAAAAGTATACTTAAAACAAAAAATGTAGCAAAAAATGTGGGTCTCAAAACATGTGGGACTCTTTTCCACCTGCCCTGAATGACGGGTCGATCACTGATGGCGTTACCTTTGCACTCTCAGACGCCATAATGGGACAGATACAACGTTGAGATCTTTATGTAGGTCAATGAGATTAGACAAGCTTAACAAGACTTAACGGAGTAGAGAACCACTTTGGCCCTTAATCGCGTTAGTATTCCCAATAAATATTTTCGTGATGTTTTGCATTTTCATTCTGTTGTTGTCTCTCTCTTGTTTTCTCAGGGACTTTGGTATGTTTTTTCCTTGAAATCTGGTGTATGATCTCTTCAGCCCATGCAAAGCACACCGGCCACAAAATGATACTAACAAATTATATAAAACCATGTCCTGAGATGGAAAATGGTTCGTTTGGGAAAGGAAAGCACAGATCACAGATAAGATGGTAAGGACAGGGCCTGTGACCCCAGATCAACTTATAGAAACCAACGTAGTTTGTATGATTATAAAACGATCTGGTTTAGCTACACCATCATTTCCTCACCTATGTCCTTCTCTACATCAGGGCTTTGTCTAAATCACTATTGCCAAGGACGAAGTAGTAACTTAACGCACAGAGTTTCTCTAGTCTAGAATGCCTGTTGAATGATTCCTCTCTCCAGGCTGTTATTGCTCCCAGGACCACACGCTAGGTTTCAATCCAATTGGCGACAGATTTTCATGAGAATATTCAAAAATCTGCATTAAAACTATATGTGCATTTTCCCATCTGCGATGTGTTTCCATCAAATGTACTTTTTGCAGATAAAGTGCTGTGCGTGATGATGTAGTGTACATAAAAATAACTATTGCGGTTAAATTCTCATGTACCGAATAAAGTATACAAGTTAAATGAGTTTCCATCACATTTTCAACTCTACTGATGGTTTTGTCACAACAAATGTTGCGTTATATAGCGAATGTGCCTCCTGGTTTTGGTATGTTGTGCTTTAGCCAACAACTTGCAGTTACAGTGCAGGTAGGCTACCTGCGTAATGAGATTATTATGGACAAAAGAGCGAGATCAGCGTATCACCAGAATAAAACCCTCAATAGTTATTGGAAAGGAGCATCAAGCTCATCGCCGCGCACTTTCATCATCTTGTGAAGTTCATCATAATTTATGTCATCTGTAGTAAACTGCCTGCTTCCCCGAGTTGTAGTGGGAGGACTACACAACATCGAGTGACTCCATGTTTACTCCATGTTTACCTTATCTAGCGTATTGTGTGTTGTCGACTATTGGAAAGCGTGCTGACAAAGTTGCTGTTTCCATCAGGCCTGTCATGAAGAGTTTTATCCAACATGTTCTTTACTCGCATAAAAACGTTGGATGGAAACCTGGTTACAGAGCGTAAAATATCCCATCAGTAGCCATCCTTCTTTTTTACATTTATTTCTATTTGTGGGATGCTGCAGTTTTGCAAATTGTTATTTATTTTTCTTTGATATGGTGCAATATTCTATTATTCTGTTCAGATTGTATTTGTTTTGAATGGTTAGATTTATATGCACTTTGTTTATATACATCAAAAAGTTATACTTTAAATGCAAATGTTTAATACCATTCTTTTTCATAAAAAAACCAATGCATTTTTAAATACATTGTGGTATGATTTAATTTAATAAGAATTGTTTTAACACCAATCATAGTCTATCGCAAACAAC
The DNA here is from genome assembly GCF_034236695.1 of Oncorhynchus nerka. NCBI lineage: Eukaryota > Metazoa > Chordata > Actinopteri > Salmoniformes > Salmonidae > Oncorhynchus > Oncorhynchus nerka. The sequence goes on along the minus strand of NC_088405.1, from coordinate 68,009,148 downwards.
TATTGCAAACTGTTTGACTTGTAAAAATACAAAACATGTTTTTTTTAAAGAGCCGTTTGGGAGCCACAAGAACCGGCTCACTGAAAAGAGCCAGAATGCCCATTACTACTGCCCTGGCGCCCGCTTTCGCCTGGCTTTCACTCTGTTTCTATTAAGCATGGCAAGGCCATGCCTGGGCTGAGGCCTGTGAGTTCACGTTCCACTGTTAGCTTTAATGTGTACAACCTATAAATAGTGCAGGTGGCAGGTCGCTGGAGAGCAGGAATGAAGCCTCGGCTTATAGAGTTTTGCATTAGGAGGAGGAAATAGATCTTGTCTCGCCTCTCACAGAGAACAGCATGCGCTAACCTATTGATTTAACTGAACATTAACCGAACACATGTTTGTGCAATGGCATTAACTCATTATTGGGTATGTTATAATGTCCTGTCCTTAGTGCACTATTGTGATATTGTGAATTGTGATATTGTAGCTTATTGTAAGTGCACTTAACCTCAAAGAACAGTGTTGATTTAGTTGATTTTTTGTATCCAGCTGAGTATTGTGAATGTTTGAAATGAATGTTGGACTGAATTCTTGTCATTGGTGTGAACTTTATTATTATTTCATTTTTTGGGTTATCTACCAACTTCAATTTCAGTGTTTTGTCATGACTTGGGAGAATGCAGCAGCACATGTCCCAACAGTTCCTCTTTTATCATTGTAATCAAACAGATTTGAGTGAGACTTGATTCCTTTGTCTAACCAGATTTAAATGGTTGATACAGCATAATTATGTCAGAGTTGGTTTGCACTGTGCTGTATTAAGAAAGCTAAGTTTAGTTTCTCTTAAACAAAATGTTCAGATTTGTCATGTATTGATTGATTGAGAGAGCAGCAAGTACTCAGACAGGTTATGGAAGATTGAGTGAGAAAGGTTATAGAAGATTGAGTGAGACAGGTTATAGAGGATTGTGTGAGACAGGCAGGTTATAGAGGCTCGAGTGAGACAGGTTATAGAGGCTCGAATGAGACAGGTTATAGAGGATTGAGTGAGACAGGTTATAGAGGATTGTGTGAGACAGGTTATGGAGGTTTGAGATAGGCAGGTTATAGAGGCTCGAGTGAGACAGGTTATAGAGGCTCGAGTGAGACAGGTTATAGAGGATTGAGTGAGACAGATTATAGAGGATTGTGTGAGACAGGTTATGGAGGTTTGAGATAGGCAGGTTATAGAGGCTCGAGTGAGACAGGTTATAGAGGATTGAGTGAGACAGGTTATAGAGGCTTGAGTGAGACAGGTAATGGAGGTTTGAGATAGGCAGGTTATAGAGGTTTGAGTGAGACAGGTTATGGAGAGATGAGTGAGACAGGTCATGAAGGGTTTAGTGAGACAGGTCATGGAGAGATGAGTGAGACATGTTATGGAGGTTTGAGTGAGACAGGTTATGGAGAGATGAGTGAGACAGGTTAGGGAAGGTTGAGTGAGACAAGTTATGGAGAGATGAGTGAGACAGGTTATGGAAGGTTGAGTGAGACAGGTTATGGAGAGATGAGTGAGACAGGTTAGGGAGGGTTGAGTGAGACAGGTTATAGAGGTTTGAGTGAGACAGGTTATGGAGGGTTGGAGTTTGAGAGACAGGTTATGGAGGTTTTGAGTGAGACAGGTTAGTGAGAGACAGGTTATGGAGAGATGAGTGAGACGGGTTATGGAAGGTTGGGTGAGACAGGTTATGGAGAGATGAGTGAGACATGTTATGGAGGTTTGAGTGAGACAGGTTATGGAGAGATGAGTGAGACAGGTTAGGGAAGGTTGAGTGAGACAGGTTATGGAGAGATGAGTGAGACAGGTTATGGAAGGTTGAGTGAGACAGGTTATGGAGAGATGAGTGAGACAGGTTAGGGAGGGTTGAGTGAGACAGGTTATAGAGGTTTGAGTGAGACAGGTTATAGAGGTTTGAGTGAGACAGGTTATGGAGGGTTGAGTGAGACAGGTTATGGAGGTTTGAGTGAGACAGGTTATGGAGAGATGAGTGAGACGGGTTATGGAAGGTTGGGTGAGACAGGTTATGGAGAGATGAGTGAGACATGTTATGGAGGTTTGAGTGAGACAGGTTATGGAGAGATGAGTGAGACAGGTTAGGGAAGGTTGAGTGAGACAGGTTATGGAGAGATGAGTGAGACAGGTTATGGAAGGTTGAGTGAGACAGGTTATGGAGAGATGAGTGAGACAGGTTAGGGAGGGTTGAGTGAGACAGGTTATAGAGGTTTGAGTGAGACAGGTTATAGAGGTTTGAGTGAGACAGGTTATGGAGGGTTGAGTGAGACAGGTTATGGAGGTTTGAGTGAGACAGGTTATGGAGAGATGAGTGAGACAGGTTATGGAGAGATGAGTGAGACAGGTTATGGAAGGTTGTGTGAGACAGGTTATGGAGAGATGAGTGAGACAGGTCATGGAGGGATGAGTGAGACAGGTTATGGAGAGATGAGTGAGACAGGTTATGGAGGTTTGAGTGAGACAGGTTATGGAGAGATGAGTGAGACAGGTTATGGAAGGTTGAGTGAGACAGGTTATGGAGAGATGAGTGAGACATGTTATGTAAGGTTGAGTGAGACAGGTTATGGAGAGTTGAGTGAGACCGGTTAGGGAGGGTTGAGTGAGACAGGTTGTAGATGTTTGAGTGAGACAGGTTATAGATGTTTGAGTGAGACAGGTTATAGAGGATTGAGTGAGACAGGTCATGGAGGGTTGAGTGAGACAACTTATGGAAAGATGAGTGAGACAACTTATGGAAGGTTGAGTGAGACAGGTTATGGAGATATGATTGAGACAGGTTATGGAGGTTTGAGTGAGACAGGTTATGGAGGTTTGAGTGAGACAGGTTATAGAGGTTTGAGTGAGACAGGTTATAGAGGTTTGAGTGAGCATCAGTGCAGTGAGACAGGTCATGGAGGGTTGAGTGAGACAACTTATGGAGAGATGAGTGAGACAAGTTATGGAAGGTTGAGTGAGACAGGTTATGGAGAGGTGAGTGAGACAGGTTATGGAAGGTTGAGTGAGACAGGTTATGGAGGTTTGAGTGAGACAGGTTATGGAGGTTTGAGTGAGACAGGTTATAGAGGTTTGAGTGAGACAGGTTATAGAGGTTTGAGTGAGACAGGTTATAGAGGTTTGAGTGAGACAGGTTATAGAGGTTTGAGTGAGCATCAGTGCAGTCTAAGTGTGCTTGCTGTACCCAGTTGCTAAGCAACCTTGCCTGTTTCACTGAAGCCATGCTATCCCATTAGAAACATCACGTAACTGGAGGGATGGGTGGAGGAGGGAGGAATGGGTATTATGGAGGACACACTGAGTTCAAACATGTACTTAGTTATTGTAAGCACCCACCTATTTCCAGGCCTACATTTCACGTTGAAAGGTTTCCCAAGTTTTTTCCCACATACACTTCCAGGTGCGAACAAAGTATCTAGCCTGCATTCCCTGGCTAGTCAGTTCATCTCAAGACAAATAAGCTTGATTCTAGCTAAAACAGTACAGTATTGACATTGTCAGACTGCTTCTCCAATCGAAATCCCTGATGATGTTTGTAGGTGATGTGATGGCGATGTTGGCTAGCTAAGCTCATGCATAGGAACACATCATCGCGTCTAACGGTTGTCTCGCACCAAACTGTGCATGTGCAAATCAAAGGCAGCATGTCAGTTTGTCACTGTCACTAGATAATCTGCTGCTTCCCTAGCCTGACAGACAACAGTTTGGTTTTGCAGGAGAGGAGAGAGAAACTCAGCTGTCATCAGCGCTAAAAACTCAGCTTTCAACATTGCCCACTGTTATTCACTATTCCTCCCTCTACTCCCTCTGTCCTCTCACAGAGAGCATTTTCCAGGGAGCATTTTCTGCTGAGAATCACAAAAAAAGGTCTTGTTAAATCAAGCATTACCTCTCGAGATCCCAAGAGAGAGCTGTTGTTGTACTACCATTGTTGTTCCTGGCATCACCGCAGTGCGCAAACAACTTGTTTAAGAGCACTAAAGGATACACACTTAAATCTGAGGAGGAGAGGAGTGTGTGAGTTATTGAGCACCTTAATTAATGGTAACAGTTACAGTACAGAACATCAGTGACCTATACAGTACGTATGCAGGATTAGTCCCTTCTCCCTAGTATCTCCCTATGGTGGTCTGAATAATGGAGGAGATGGTTGAGAGAGAAGAGAAGGGGAGAGGAAAGAGCATAAAGAGAGAAACTCTCAGCTTTACTCTGAAACCACACCTCATCGGAGTACTCTTTCTCTCTTCTCTTTCCCCATTATTCATTGTCTGTATTGCCATTATCCCAGTAATCCTCCTCCTCTGTTCACTTTCTTTGTGCATTTGGAACATTTTGAGATACAGCAATATGTTCATGGTCTGCTCGGCTAAATGACTATATCATGTAAGGCAGTGAATGTCTAAAATATGTATAATGTCTGATTATGCTGCTGCCAGTTATAGCCTACAGTTATAGCCTACAGTTATAGCCTACAGTTTTAGCCTACAGTTTTAGCCTACAGTTATAGCCTACAGTTTTAGCCTACAGTTATAGCCTACAGTTTTAGCCTACAGTTATAGCCTACAGTTTTAGCCTACAGTTTTAGCCTACAGTTTTAGCCTACAGTTTTAGCCTACAGTTATAGCCTACAGTTTTAGCCTACAGTTTTAGCCTACAGTTATAGCCTACAGTTATAGCCTACAGTTTTAGCCTACAGTTTTAGCCTACAGTTTTATTATGTGTTCTTGCCAAGGGTTTGTTTGTTTTGCTGTAAGGGTTTTCCTGTGGTGAAGGAGAAGCGGACCAAAATGCAGCGTGGTGGTTATTCATGTTCTTTAATAAAGGAACTAGACATGAAATAACTAACAAAACAATAAATGTGGAAAACCAAAAACAGTCCTATCTGGTGCAAACACAGAGACAGGAACAATCACCCACAAACACACAGTGAAACCCAGGCTACCTAAGTATGATTCTCAATCAGAGACAACTAATGACACCTGCCTCTATTTGAGAACCATACTAGGCCGAAACATAGAAATACCCCAAAACATAGAAAAACAAACATAGACTGCCCACCCAACTCACGCCCTGACCATACTAAATAATGACAAAACAAAGGAAATAAAGGTCAGAACGTGACATTTGCATAGTTTCCTCCCCTAAATTATCATCTAATAGTAGTAAATGAATAGGTCCAAATGAGTAATAATGTGATCCACTGCATTGAATAGATATGTATGAATGTCCAATCTCTTTCTCTCTGCCTGTTCAAGCAAACGCTTCATTTCCTTTCGCATCTGTCATCAAATAAGGAGGAATTAGTTCATCTGAAGAGGGTTAGGGATTCAAAGAGAAAATCCACACTACTATGTCTGCCACAATTTGATAGATTTCAGTACAAGATGATTGTCTTTCTGACTATTTACTATTTATGATCTTTACAATCTACGCTACATGGGCTGTTCACACAGGCAGCCCAATTCAGATATTTGTTTCACTAATTGATCTTTTGACCAATCAGCTCTGAAAAAGATCTGATTTGATTGGTCAGAAGGTGAATTAGAGGGGAAAAAAAGATCAGAATTGGGCTGCTTGTGTAAATGCAGCCTTCTAAATGAATACACCGTATTGCCTTTTAGAAGGCCAGTACATGATCATTACCATCAGAATAACCAGCCTGACAGGCTCTATCTGTTCAATGTGACACACACACACTCAGTGCTCCACTCCTCATGTTTATTTCATGAGGGTAAATTTTGTGTGCTTGTATGACTGATGCCGAATATGTTTGCCTCTCATTAGGGTGCTGTGCTGTCAGGGCTTGGTAATGTTTCTCTGCACTGTGTGTGGTTACTGTACTATACTGTAGTTATAATGCCTAACCTAATACGTTACACACATAGATCTGGATCGGTTGGTTATGCATTGAGCTAGAAAGGTAGTTTTATAGCTTAATGGGAATTGTTCCAGTTAGACATCTTCCTAGTCTGTTACATTATGTTGCCAGAGGGTGTCATCATATTGCTAAGCAGTGCATGCATGTTATGATGATTCTCCTGAGCCTCTCCCCGAGTCTCTGATGCAGCAGACAGCAGGCGTTGTAATTCTTTGATATGATCTGTTGAGCAGAGACAGCCATGACACAGCGCTGCGCTGCTGTACTTTTAGAGAGGGGGACTGGTTGTGCTGCTCTCGGGACCAAGCAGAGTGAAGGAATAATACAAGAAGAGAGAAACAAATGGAATCTCTTCTTCTTCTGTTCTTCTTTCAGATCGAGGCTAACCATCTCCGGTCCCCAGCCTGTTAGGGTCCTGTGTGTGAAATGAACTCACCAAGGGTCTGCTGTTGTTGAACAACCAACACAATCAGGAAATCAGATCAGCAGATATCCTCTTGTCAAGTTTAGTTAACATTTTTGTTGTGCTGTTTGTCTGAATAGAGAGAGAGGGAGAGAGAAAAAAAGTGTTTGTCTCTGTTGTATGAGGCACATGCCAGCAGATTGTCCAGACTGGTGTGCTGGCTATGGATTTTTTGAAGTCTGCTGCTAGGCCCAATATTGGTCTGGATGTGCTATCATATCAACACAGGAGATAGAGACAAAGGTGTGCGGATAAACACATTGTAGATGGTGTTGTCTGTTGCGGAGTAATTCACTGCTCACCTCGCCTCACTGGCTGTAGAGGCTTCAGACACCCTTGCCTTTGTATACACTCGAGACGTTGTCTTATCTGCACTTGAAAGCATTCACTAGCAGAGAGGAAGAGGGGGTTTGTTTTGAGCCACTGCTGATACCAGAGAGACCTTTACAATGGCGTACACATCACAGACAAACTGAAATGGTCCACTCACACAGGCAGTGTGGTGAAGAAGGCGCAACAGCGCCTCTTCAACCTCAGGAGGCTGAAGAAATTTGGCTTGTCACTCAAAACCCTGACAAACTTTTACAGATGCACAATCGAGAGCATCCTGTCGGGCTGTATCACAGCCTGGTACGGCAACTGCACCTCCCTGATTTGATTTTAATGTGAGACAGTGGTATTGCCAGCGGTTCTTTCTACCCTGGAGCCCTGAGCAACAGAATGGTTCCAAAGCTATTAGAACATTATGAGATACTTAGAGCTGGTCTCAGTTGATCTTCTCTGATCTCGCTCTCTCCCTCTCTCTATCCACATACATCTGTGAGTGGCAGCTTCATTGCAGTTTGTCTCGTGTCCCTGGGTATGAATCATGAGCCATGGTTATTCAGCATTCTCCTAACCTTTTCAAACGGCCAATGATGTGTTCTTTGTAGAAATGATCACCCCCTTTTATTTCTGCCTCTGTGACGCCCTCGCTGCTATACCACTCATACATTAGACAGAACGGAGCTGTTAGTCTGCTTGTCTCCAGACACATTGCTGAACAGCAGTTGTAGTATTGCTTACTTTAGGCCATTGAATTCCTTGCGTAATATAGGCCATAGAAGAGCAGCTTTCAATGTCTTCTAGCAGCCTTGACTGGTAAATACACACTGAACTAAAATATAAACGCAACATGCAACAATTTCAACATTTTTACTGAGTTACAGTTCATAAAAGGAAATCAGTCAAATGAAATAAATGAATAAGGCCCTAAACTATGGATTTCACAAGACTGTTGGTTACAGATACCTAAAAAAAGGCAGGGGATTGGATCAGAAAACCAGTCCGTATCTCCTGTGACCACCATTTGCGTCATGCAGCGCGACACATCTCCTTCACATTGAGATGATCAGGCTGTTGATTGTGGACTGTGGAATGTTGTCCCACTCCTCTTCAATGGCTGTGTGAAGTTGATGGATACTGGCGGGAACTGGAACACGTTGTCGTACAGGTCGATCCAGAGCATTCCAAACATGCTTAATGGGTCCTCTATTTACAAACCTCTCAACCACACAATGCCATACACGCTATCGGCCATCTGTCTGGTACAGTTGAAACAGGGATTCATCGGTGAAGAGCACACTTTTACAGCATGCCAGTGGCCATCGAAGGTGAACATTTGCCCACTGAAGTCGGTTACGACGCTGAACTGCAGTCAGGTCAAGACCCTGGTGAGGATGACGAGGACGCAGATGAGCTTCCCTGAGACGGTTTCTGACAGTTTGTGCAGAAATTCTCCGGTTTGGCAAACCCGCTGTCCAGGTGGCTAGTCTCAGACGATCCAGCAGGTGAAGAAGTCGGATGTGGAGGTCCTGGGCTGGAGTGGTTACATGTGGTCTACAGTTGTGAGGCAGGTTGGACGTACTGCCAAATTCTCTAAAACGACATTGGAGGTGGCTTATGGTAGAGAAATTAACATTCAATTATCTGGCAACAGCTATGGTGGACATTCTGTAGTCAGCATGCCAATTGCACGCTTCCTCAAAACTTGAGACATCTGTAGAATTGTATTGTGTGGCAAAGCTGCATATTTTTAGTGGCATTTTATTGTCCCCAGCACAAGGTGCACCTGTGTAGTGATCATGCTATTTAATAAGCTTCTTAGTATGCCACACCTGTCAGGTGGATGGATTATGTTTACTAACAGGGATGTAAACACATTTGTGTACAACATGTCTGAGAAATAAGCTTTTTGTGCATATGGAACATTTCTGGGAATTTTTATTTCTGCTCATGAAATATGGGAAACATGTGTTTATATTTTTGTTCAGTGTATTTGAGTCATGCAGTTGGTAAAGGCAGAGCATAGCCATGAAGTGCCCACTTACTTTCTTCTCCTCCTGATTCACCACGGCTGGGATGGAAAGTTTCTTTACCCTCTCTCACTCTCTAGGCAACAGAGAGATGGATACTGTGAGGTGAAATAGCTGGTGTATTTGGTTGACTTTTATTCATAGTACTGTTATTATAGACATGTCTGCTGATTTAGTCGAGGCCTTTCCATGAAGGGTGAATAACAATATGTTGAACAATCCAAATTAATTGAACTCAAAATAATATTGCATCGCAAGTAGCATTGCTCATAAGGGATTCTACTTTTTAAGCCTAATCAACATCAATTCTTCTACAGTAGTCATCTTCTGCTTTTGCCGAATTAACATATATTATTATACAGTAGTCATCTTCTGCTTTTGTCATGTGCCGCATCATTTTCCATTATGAATTTATTCTATTTCTAGGATCACTCACACTCACTGTTGTTTAGCGTGGTGGATGCTGTATGTTTCAGTGATATCTGGACAGCTTCTCTGTGTTTCATGTGGTGGATGCTGTATGGTTCAGTGCTATCTGGACAGCTTCTCTGTGTTTCACGTGGTGGATCCTGTATGATTCAGTGATATCTGGACAACTTCTCTGTGTTTCATGTGGTGGATGCTGTATGGTTCAGTGCTATCTGGACAGCTTCTCTGTGTTTCACGTGGTGGATGCTGTATGGTTCAGTGATATCTGGACAGCTTCTCTGTGTTTCACGTGGTGGATGCTGTATGATTCAGTGCTATCTGGACAGCTTCTCTGTGTTTCACGTGGTGGATCCTGTATGATTCAGTGATATCTGGACAGCTTCTCTGTGTTTCACGTGGTGGATGCTGTATGGTTCAGTGCTATCTGGACAGCTTCTCTGTGTTTCATGTGGTGGATGCTGTATGATTCAGTGCTATCTGGACAGCTTCTCTGTGTTTCACGTGGTGGATCCTGTATGGTTCAGTGCTATCTGGACAGCTTCTCTGTGTTTCACGTGGTGGATGCTGTATGATTCAGTGCTATCTGGACAGCTTCTCTGTGTTTCACGTGGTGGATCCTGTATGGTTCAGTGATATCTGGACAGCTTCTCTGTGTTTCACGTGGTGGATGCTGTATGGTTCAGTGCTATCTGGACAGCTTCTCTGTGTTTCACGTGGTGGTTCCTGTATGGTTCAGTGCTATCTGGACAGCTTCTCTGTGTTTCACGTGGTGGATCCTGTATGGTTCAGTGCTATCTGGACAGCTTCTCTGTGTTTCACGTGGTGGATGCTGTATGATTCAGTGATATCTGGACAGCTTCTCTGTGTTTCACGTGGTGGTTCCTGTATGGTTCAGTGCTATCTGGACAGCTTCTCTGTGTTTCACGTGGTGGATGCTGTATGATTCAGTGCTATCTGGACAGCTTCTCTGTGTTTCACGTGGTGGATGCTGTATGATTCAGTGATATCTGGACAGCTTCTCTGTGTTTCACGTGGTGGATCCTGTATGGTTCAGTGCTATCTGGACAGCTTCTCTGTGTTTCACGTGGTGGATGCTGTATGGTTCAGTGCTATCTGGACAGCTTCTCTGTGTTTCACGTGGTGGATGCTGTATGATTCAGTGATATCTGGACAGCTTCTCTGTGTTTCACGTGGTGGATGCTGTATGATTCAGTGATATCTGGACAGCTTCTCTGTGTTTCACGTGGTGGATCCTGTATGGTTCAGTGCTATCTGGACAGCTTCTCTGTGTTTCACGTGGTGGATCCTGTATGGTTCAGTGCTATCTGGACAGCTTCTCTGTGTTTCACGTGGTGGATCCTGTATGGTTCAGTGCTATCTGGACAGCTTCTCTGTGTTTCACGTGGTGGATCCTGTATGGTTCAGTGATATCTGGACAGCTTCTCTGTGTTTCACGTGGTGGATGCTGTATGATTCAGTGATATCTGGACAGCTTCTCTGTGTTTCACGTGGTGGATGCTGTATGGTTCAGTGATATCTGGACAGCTTCTCTGTGTTTCACGTGGTGGATGCTGTATGGTTCAGTGATATCTGGACAGCTTCTCTGTGTTTCACGTGGTGGATGCTGTATGGTTCAGTGCTATCTGGACAGCTTCTCTGTGTTTCACGTGGTGGTTCCTGTATGGTTCAGTGCTATCTGGACAGCTTCTCTGTGTTTCACGTGGTGGATGCTGTATGGTTCAGTGATATCTGGACAGCTTCTCTGTGTTTCACGTGGTGGATGCTGTATGATTCAGTGCTATCTGGACAGCTTCTCTGTGTTTCACGTGGTGGATGCTGTATGGTTCAGTGATATCTGGACAGCTTCTCTGTGTTTCACGTGGTGGATGCTGTATGATTCAGTGCTATCTGGACAGCTTCTCTGTGTTTCACGTGGTGGATGCTGTATGGTTCAGTGCTATCTGGACAGCTTCTATGTGTTTCACGTGGTGGATGCTGTATGGTTCAGTGCTATCTGGACAGCTTCTCTGTGTTTCACGTGGTGGATGCTGTATGATTCAGTGCTATCTGGACAGCTTCTCTGTGTTTAGCGTTGTGGGTTGGTGTATGGTGCAATGATATCTGAACCTGCTCCCAGCACAGATCTGAGTGGAGCTTGATTAGTTAAGTAGGCCTCCACTGTGTCTGGGTGATCACACACACACACACACTCACACACTCACCAATGAACACGCAGCACACTTATACTATTGCTTGGCCCCAGACAAACTGCCTTTTCTGCCTGGCGGGTTTAACTACTTCATTGTGTTCTGTCAAGTTGAGCCTTCTGAAACCTCTGATTCTGTTTGATGGTTTTCCAAGGGGAGTCGCAGTCAGAAGAACAGAACAGATATAATCAAACACGTGCTTGGTTTTGTTCCAGAGAGAGAGATATGTTTTTAAGTTGAGGAGTGGAGAGAAGGTCAGGGCAAAATGTGTGATTTACAGTATATGGAGATACTGAAGTTAACACAAGTTTAAAGGTGATTGGAAGTTTATAATTCCGTCTTTACTATCAGCAATGGGTGTCACACCCTGACCTTAGAGAGCCGTTTTATTTCTCTATTTGGTTCGGTCAGGGTGTGATTTGGGTGGGCATTCTATGTTTTCTATTTCTTTGTTTTTGGCCGAGTTGTCAGCTGTCTATCGTTGTCTCTGATTGTGAATCATACTTAGGCAGCCTTTTTCCCCACCTATGTTGTGTGTAATTATTTATGTTCTGTGAGTCAAGGTTGCGGCACGGTCGGTTCTCTGTTTACCTGTTTTTGTGAAGGTTTCACTTGGATTAAAAGATGTGGAATTACATGCGCGCTGCACCTTGGCTCATTTATGACAGGGAGTTTGAAGACCGCGAATGGTCCTATTTTACAGCAGGAGGAAAAAGCACTACAAATCCACATTCACAATTGTATACTGGGAGACTTGTTCAACAGAATTTGTTTGAAGTTAACAGCTAGTTTGACAGCTAGGAAGACGTGTTTTCCCTCCTAATACTGTTTTACTCCAGACTCAAGCATTAGGCTAGGCAACCATTTGCTTTTAATTTTTCTCCCAAACATTTCCAATCCTCAACTGGCAATGTATAGTCTTTTCTATTTCACATGTATCTCAACCCTTCACAGGAGTGAAACACGTGAAGTCTGAGCATGAAAACGGATTTGTGCTGTATTTTAGACATATGATATGTTCTTAAACCTGGCATATGATCTGGATCCTGGAATTTGTCCTGCCTTTGTTAAAGCTGGAATTCTTAATGGTGAAACTGCCACGTTTTAAGATACAACAACAAAGAAGTTACCGCAGACACCAAACACAGCTTTTCCCCCTCTGACATTGCATCCATGAGAGAACAGCAGACTATATCCTGCGTTGGGCAGTGCTCCTCACCTCCGCTTCATCAACAAAATAATAACAACGGTTGTGGAGCGGACAGTGGCACTGTCTCCCTTACAGCGAAATCCCTATTTTACTGTAATTTTTAACCTTTTTTATCCCCAATTTTGTGATATCCAATTAGTAGTTAGTCTTTTTCCATTGCTGCAACTTCGGTACGGACTCGGGAGAGGCGAAGGTCGAGAGCCATGCGTCCTCCAAAACACAACCCGGTCAAGCCGCACTGCTTCTTGATACACTGCTCGCTTAACCCGGAAGCCAGCCGCACCATTCTGTCAGAGGAAACACCGTACAGCTGGCGACCAAAGTCAGCGTGCACTGTGCCCGTCTGGCACAAGGAGTCGCAAGAGCACGATGGGATAAGGAGATCCCGGCCAGCCAAACCTTCCCCTAACCCGGACTACGCTGGGCCAATTGTGTGCCCCCTCATGGGACATCCCGGTCGCGGCCGGCTGTGACCCAGCCTTGGATCAAACCCGGGTCTGTAGTGATGCCTCTAGCACTGTGATGGAGTGTCTTGGACCGCTGCGCCACACGGGAGGCTGCGGATTCCATCTTTAAAAGAACATGCACAACTGATAGTCTTTAAAAAAAAATACAACAGATTATAGTAAGAGGCTTAGAAACACACATCACACTAACAATGACAATGTATGTCTTGTTGCGTTATTTGTGTTGGATGAGAGTGGAAGACAAAGGAGAACACGATTAGTTGATGCATGCAGCATTTGTTTGTTTTTCTGTGAGGAAAATGAGTCTTTGTTGTAAAGGTAATGGTTCAGTGAATCAGAGCCAACACTCCCACCAAACCCATTATCCTCATCAACCTACCCATTCTGGAACTCTGTCACTTTAGTTGACAGTTTATAATGTCTGTCTGTTGGCTCTGCGACTGGATCGCCACACTGAAGTGTCATCATAGCTGCCCCACTCACTCTTTATTGGACCATATTACGAGTGGCTTCTCCTGCTGCTACTACAAGCCTGGAACTAAATGAGTCCCCTTACAGATAATATAATTGATTTGTTCCATAAGTTTAGCTTGGATGGCTCCAGTACAGTACACTACACAGCCTCTTTGTGGCAGATTAGTTGTTATATTGATCCCCCAGTCAAACTGTATAACCCAATCTTGTTGGAAAATATGATTTTACATTCCTTTCCAACTGAATTAGGAGAAACTCAAATGGATTCTCTAATTGTGTCTTATCATTAGAGGGACTGGTTGGCTTCGTTTCCGATCTCATCCCAGATATGAGTTAATTCATGTTACATTAAGGTCTGTAGACAGATGTTCCTTTTTCAATATATGCAATTACGTTGTATTAAGGCTAGAGATTTTTGAGGACCAAATTGCCTTATGGTTATGGAGGAACACTGAACTGACTTTACCCC